>NC_057810.1:484778563-485078563 GCF_018294505.1 Triticum aestivum | reverse complement strand
TATCATTTACAATCAACAATATGTCGTCTACATATAATATCAGAAACACTACAGAGCTCCCACTCACTTTCTTGTAAATACAGGCTTCTCCAAAAGTCTGTATAAAACCATATGCTTTGATCACACTATCGAAACATTTATTCCAACTCCGAGAGGCTTGCACTAGTCCATAAATGGATCGCTAGAGCTTGGACACTTTGTTAGCACCTTTCGGATCGACAAAACCTTCTGGTTGCATCATACACAACTCTTCTTCCAGAAATCCATTCAGGAATGTAGTTTTGACATCCATTTTCCAAATTTCATAATCATAAAATGCGGCAATTGCTAACATGATTCAGACAGACTTAAGCATCGCTACGGGTGAGAAAGTCTCATCGTAGTCAACCCCTTGAACTTGTCGAAAACCTTTCACAATAAGTTGAGATTTGTAGACAGTAACATTACCATCAATGTCAGTCTTCCATTGCACTTTTAGCAAAGTTTGTTGGCAACGCCTAAACATCGTATGGGGAACGGTTAGCCACCGGCTGGATCTTATTGAACAAATGAAGACTCAGCGCCCGTGCAAGTTGATCATGGAAATCTTTCTGATTGCTGCTTGGAGTCTCTGGAAAGAGCGTAACAACAATTATTTTAGGCATGTGGTGCCTTCTGTTGACCCATGGTGGACTAGGTTCAAGAATGACTTTGGTAACCTACAATATAGATTGCTAGAACACAAGAGGCATGTTGTCTCTTCCATTTTGCAAACTCTAACCTAGGACTCTCATTAACTTTGCGGGGTTGTAGCTTAGTCATGTCTAACTCCCCCACTTTGTAATTATCACCATGTAACCAAGTTTATTTTATACTTAATATATATGCAGTACGAGCCTTTCCTACTGTCCCAACCCTTAAAAAAAGATCCATTTATTCTCGATGGCTTGCCGACCATCGGGCAAGTCAACCGAAGTCCATACTTTGTTCTCATACATGGATCCCATCTCAGATTTCATGGCCTCAAGCCATTTTGTGGAATCTAGGCTCATCATCGCTTCCTCATTGTTCGTAGGTTCGCCATGGTCAAGTAACATGACCTCCAGAATAGGATTACCGTACCACTCTGGTGCGGATCTTACTCTGGTTGACATACGAGGTTTGGTAGTAACTTGATCTGAAGTTTCTTGATAAATATCATTAACTTCCTCACTAATTGGTGTAGGCGTCACAGGAACCGGTTTCTGTGATGAACTACTTTCCAATAAGGGAGCAGGTACAGTTACCTCATCAAGTTCTACATTCCTCCCACTCACTTCTTTCGAGAGAAACTCCTTCTCTAGAAAGGATCCAAATTTAGCAACAAAAGTCTTGCCTTCGGATCTGTGATAGAAGGTGTACCTAGTAGTCTCCTTTGGGTATCCTATGTAGACACATTTCTCTGATTTGGGTTTGAGCTTATCAGGTTGAAGTTTTTTCACATAAGCATCGCAGCCCCAAACTTTAAGAAACGACAACTTTGATTTCTTGCCAAACCACAGTTCATAAGGCGTTGTCTCAACGGATTTTGATGGTGCCCTATTTAACGTGAATGCAGCCGTCTCTAAAGCATAACCCCAAAATGATAGCGGTAAATCAGTAAGAGACATCATTGATCGCACCATATCTAGTAAAGTACGATTACGATGTTCGGACACACCATTATGTTGTGGTGTTCCGGGTGGCGTGAGTTGCGAAAATATTCCGCATTGTTTCAAATGTAGACCAAACTCGTAACTCAAATATTATAATCCACGATCAGATCGTAGAAACTTTATTTTCTTGTTATGATGATTTTCCACTTCACTCTGAAATTCTTTGAACTTTTCAAATGTTTTAGACTTATGTTTCATTAAGTAGATATACCCATATCTGCTCAAATCATCAGTGAAGGTGAGAAAATAACGATACCCGCCGCGAGCCTCAATATTCATTAGACCACATACATCAGTATGTATGATTTCCAAATAAATCTTTTGCTCGCTCCATAGTTCCGGAGAATGGCGTTTTAGTCATCTTGCCCATGAGGCATGGTTTGCAAGTACCAAGTGATTCATAATCAAGTGATTCCAAAAGTCCATCAATATGGAGTTTCTTCATGCACTTTACACCAATATGACCCAAACGGCAGTGCCACAAATAAGTTGCACTATCATTATCAAATCTACATCTTTTGGCTTCAACATTATGAATATGTGTATCACTACTATCGAGATTCAACAAAAATAGACCACTCTTCAAGGGTGCATGACCATAAAAGATATTACTCATATAAATAGAACAACCATTATTCTCTGATTTAAATGAATAACCGTCTCGCATTAAACAAGATCCAGATATAATGTTCATTCTTAACATTGGAACCAAATATCAATTATTTAGGTCTAAAACTAATCCCGAAGGTAGATGTAGAGGTAGCATGCCGACCGCGATCACATGGACTTTGGAAACATTTCCCACGCGCATCATCACCTCGTCCTTAGCCAATCTTCGCTTAATCCGTAGTCCCTGTTTCGAGTTGCAAATATTAGCAACACAACCAGTATCAAATACCCAGGTGCTACTGCGAGCATTAGTAAGGTAGACATCAATAACATGTATATCACATATACCTTTGTTCACCTTGCCATCCTTCTTATCCGCCAAATACTTGGGGCAGTTCCGCTTCCAGTGACTAGTCCCTTTGCAGTAGAAGCACTCAGTCTCAGGCTTAGGTCCAGACTTGGGTTTCTTCTCCTGAGCGGCAACTTTCTTGTCGTTCTTCTTGAAGTTCCCCTTCTTCCTTCCTTGATGCTCCTTCTTGATTTCTACTTCCGCAGCTTTTACCATCGCGAAGAGCTCGGGAATAGTCTTGTTCATCCCTTGCATATTATAGTTCGTCACGAAGC
Source organism: Triticum aestivum (assembly GCF_018294505.1). Classification (NCBI taxonomy): domain Eukaryota; kingdom Viridiplantae; phylum Streptophyta; class Magnoliopsida; order Poales; family Poaceae; genus Triticum; species Triticum aestivum. Next base: position 485,075,657 of record NC_057810.1, on the reverse strand, counting down.
TTTTGTAGCTTGGTGGCAGTGATTGAAGAATTTTGTCAATGACACTATCATCAAGAAGATTAACTCCCAGTTGAATCAAGTGATTATTATACCCAGACATTTTGAGTATATGTTCACTGACAGAATATTCTCCTCCATCTTGCAACTATAGAACTTATTGGAGACTTCATATCTCTCAATCCGGGCATTTGCTTGAAATATTAACATCAACTCCTGGAACATCTCATATGCTCCATGACATTCAAAACGTCGTTGAAGTCCCGGCTCTAAGCCGTAAAGCATGGCACACTGAACTATCGAGTAGTCATCAGCTTTGCTCTGCCAAACATTCTTAACATCGTCAGTTGCATCTGCAGCAGGCCTGGCACCCAGCGGTGCTTCCAGGACGTAATTCTTCTGTGCAGCAATGAGGATAATCCTCAAGTTACGGACCCAGTCCATGTAATTGCTACCATCATCTTTCAACTTAGCTTTCTCAAGGAACGCATTAAAATTCAACGGAACAACAACACAGGCCATCTATCTACAATAACATAGACAAGCAAAAATACTATCAGGTACTAAGTTCATGATAAATTAAAGTTCAATTAATCATATTACTTTAGAACTCCCACTTAGATAGACATCCCTCTAATCATCTAAGTGATCACGTGATCCAAATCAACTAAACCATGTCCGATCATCACGTGAGATGGAGTAGTTTTCAATGGTGAACATCACTATGTTGATCATATCTACTATATGATTCACGCTCGACCTTTCGGTCTTAGTGTTCCGAGGCCATATCTGTATATGCTAGGCTCGTCAAGTTTAACCTGAGTATTCTGCGTGTGTAAAACTGTCTGACACCCGTTGTATTTGAACGTAGAGCTTATCACACCCGATCATCACATGGTGTCTCAGCATGAAGAACTTCCGCAACGGTGCATACTCAGGGAGAACACTTATACCTTGAAATTTAGTGAGAGATCATCTTATAATGCTACCGTCAATCAAGCAAAATAAGATGCATAAAGGATAAACATCACATGCAATCAATATAAGTGATATGATATGGCCATCATCATCCTGTGCTTGTGATCTCCATCTCCAAAGCACCGTCATGATCACCATCGTCACCGGCGCGACACCTTGATCTCCATCGTAGCATTGTTGTCGTCTCGCCAACTATTGCTTCTACGACTATCGCTACCGCTTAGTGATAAAGTAAAGCAATTACAGGGCGATTGCATTGCATACAATAAAGCGACAACCATATGGCTCCTGCTAGTTGCCGATAACTTTGTTACAAAACATGATCATCTCATACCATAAAAGTTAGCATCATGTCTTGACCATATCACATCACTACATGCCCTGCAAAAACAAGTTAGATGTCCTCTACTTTGTTGTTGCAAGTTTTACGTGGCTGCTACGGGCTAAGCAAGAACCGTTCTTACCTAAGCATCAAAACCACCACGATATTTCGTCAAGTTAGTGTTGTTTTAACCTTCTCAAGGACCGGGAGTAGCCACACTTGGTTCAACTAAAGTTGGAGAAACTGACACCCGCCAGCCACCTATGTGCAAAGCACGTCGGTAGAACCAGTCTCGCGGAAGCGTACGCGTAATGTCGGTCCGGGAGGCTTCATCCAACAATACCGCCGAACCAAAGTATGACATGCTGGTAAGTAGTATGACTTGTATCGCCCACAACTCACTTGTGGTCTACTCGTGCATATAACATCTACACATAAACCTGGCTTGGATACCACTGTTGGGGAACGTAGTAATTTCAAAAAAATTCCTACACACAGGCAAGATCATGGTGATGCATAGCAACAAGAGGGGAGAGTGTTTTCCACATACCCTCGTAGACTGAAAGCGGAAGCGTTAGCACAACGCGGTTGATGTAGTCGTACGTCTTCATGATCCGACCGATCAAGTACCAAACGTACGGCACCTCCAAGTTTAGCACACGTTCAACTCGATGACGTCCCACGAACTCCGATCCAGCAGAGCTTTGCGGGAGAGTTCCGTCAGCACGACAATGTGATGATGTTGTCGATGATGCTACCGATGCAGGGTTTTGCCTAAGCACCGCTATGATATTACCGAGGTGGAATATGGTGGAGGGGGGCACCGCACACGGCTAAGAGATCAATGATCAATTGTTGTGTCTAGAGGTGCCCCTGCCCCCGTATATAAAGGAGCAAGGGGGAAGGCGGCTGGCCTAGGAGGAGGGTGGGCCAAGGGGGGAGTCCTACTCCCACCGGGAGTAGGACTCCTCCTTTCCTTGTTGGACTAGGAGAGGGGAAGGAAGGGAGAGAGAGAGGAAGGAAAGGGGGGCGCCACCCACCCTCCTTGTCCAATTAGGACTAGAGGGGGAGGGGGCGCGCGGCCTTCCCTGGCCGCCCCTCCTCTTCTCCACTAGGGCCCATGAGGCCCAATAAACCTCTCGAGGGGTTCCGGTAACCCCCCGGTACTCCGGTATATGCTTGAAACTCTCTGATACCATTCTGGTGTCCGAACATAGTCATCCAATATATCAATCTTTACGTCTCGACCATTTCGAGACTCCTCGCCATGTCTGTGATCATCTACGGGACTCTGAACTACCTTCGGTACATCAAAACACAAAAACTAATAATACCGATCGTCACCAAACTTTAAGCGTGCGGACCCTACAGGTTCGAGAACTATGTAGACATGACCAAGACACGTTTCCGGTCAATAACCAATAGCGGAACCTGGATGCTCATATTGGTTCCCACATATTCTTCGAAGATCTTTAATCGGTCAAACCGCATAACTACATACGTTGTTCCCTTTGTCATCGGTATGTTACTTTCCCGAGATTCAGTCGTCGGTATCTCAATACCTAGTTCAATCTCGTTACCAGCAAGTCTCTTTACTCGTTATGTAATGCATTATCCCGCAACTAACTCATTTGTCACATTGCTTGCAAGGCTTATAGTGATGTGCATTACCGAGAGGGCCCAGAGATACCTCTCTGACAATCAGAGTGACAAATCCTAATCTTGATATATGCCAACTCAACAAGTACCTTCGGAGACACCTGTAGAGCTCCTTTATAATCACCCAGTTACGTTGTGACGTTTGCTAGCACACAAAGTGTTCCTCCGGTAAACGGGAGTTGCATAATCTCATAGTCATAGGAACATGTATAAGTCATGATGAAAGCAATAGCAACATACTAAACGATCAAGTGCTAAGCTAACGGAATGGGTCAAGTCAATCACATCATTCTCCTAATGATGTGATCCCGTTAATCAAATGACAACTCATGTCTATGGCTAGGAAACACAACCATCTTTGATCAACGAGCTAGTCAATTAGAGGCATACTAGTGACACTATGTTTGTTTATGTATTCACACATGTTATGTTTTTGGTTAATACAATTCTAGCGTGAATGATAAACATTTATCATCATATGAGGAAAGAAATAATAACTTTATTATTGCCTCTAGGGCATATTTCCTTCAGTCCAGGTCCCCAAATCCCTAGAGCCGGATACTTCCCATTCGGAAGGGACTTTACTCCTATCAGGCTCTGACTCAGCGGCATGGTCGCAAGATCCCTCACGCTTAGACGGGCCCGAACCAGTCACCCCGGAAGCCATACCAGCTTCGAACACAGACGTGGGAGAGGATCCAAAATTCAAGCCACCCACCCACCACAATATATACTCTCTAAGCAAGTCAGGTCCTCGAGATATATATGACCTGATGTATGTACGACAGTAGCCCAGGAAACGGTCCACCACTTTTGGGCCAGATTCCTGCTTGTTAAAAACAAGATCAAGGACTGTTCCTACGATGACATAGTTTCGGTCTTGCACCGTAATTGCACATATGAAGGGATATTGAACACCTTCGACCGCCGCCACATACAAAGCTTCACTGAGCTATCACAGGTAGTACAAAAGTACTGTGCGATGGAAAGCATATGGAGGGCCCATAAAACACAACTAGAGCCCGCCACCTCGACGCAGAATTTGGCCCGGGCTAAAAGAATATACCCCGATGGGTCACCCGATAATCTGGCTGCGAGTAGGAAGAACAGGCCCCTCACGGGACATAGGTCCGTTCTTGACGAGCTATTGGACAAACCCCGCCTGATCCATACTACTCCACACACAGTCTCAACCCATAGCCTCCGGGCATGTTGGGTACTCTGACAGGTAGCAAAAAGTGGGGAGTCAATCCTCACCACAACCCCAGAAGCATACTCACCGGAGAAGGACAATCTCAACGTCCTGACAATCTTTGAGACTTTTTCCTCTAACAACCGGCGCAAATGGGCGCTTCGCGACCTCGCTGAGGTCCATCAAGTTATCGAACTGAGCCCATGGAACGACACAACAATAACCTTTATGGCCGAAGACGAACCAAACGCTCGGTCCGTCCGAGCACCTGCCGCCTTGGTGTTAAACCCCATCATAGATGGTTTCCAGCTAACCAAAGTGCTCATGGATGGTGGCAGTGGACTTAACCTCATCTATGAGCACACACTCGACAAGATGCAAATGGATAGGTCACGCATCGAGCAAAGTAATGCCACCTTTCGAGGTATTATCCCAAGCCGAGAGGCACACTACTCAGGAAAAATTAAGCTCGATGTGGTGTTCGGCACAGCTGAGAACTATAGATCTGAAGATTTGCTCTTCCACGTGGTCCCCTTTAACAGTGGGTATCACGCTATCCTCGGACGAGACGCTTTCTCGCGCTTTCACACCATACCCCATTATGGGTACATGAAGCTCAAAATGCCCGGCCCTAATGGAATCATTACAATCTCAAGTGACCCGGACAAAGCTCTCCATGCCGAAAACAAGACCGCATCTTTGGCCCTAGAGGCACTGTCTAAAGCCCTAGCGGAAGAAGAATTAACCACCCTACAAACTACGGTAGATAGGGACGACGTGATCCTTAATAAAAGATCCAAGTCCACCTCTTTCAAGCCAGCCGAGGAAATAGTAAAATTCCAAGTACACCCGACGGACCCCAATAAAATAGCATCCATCAGGGCACAGCTGGATCCGGCAGTGGATGCAGCCCTACGCACATTCTTGCGCGAGAATTGGCATATCTTCGCCTGGCATACTTCAGATATGCCCGGCATCCCACGAAGACTGGCTGAACACAGTCTCAATATAATCAAGGGATTCAAGCCCGTGAAGCAGACACTACAGAGGTTCTTCGAACCCAAGCGTCAAGCTATGGGAGAAGAGCTAGCCAAGTTACTAGAGGTTGGGTTCATTAGGGAAACCAAACATCTAGATTGGCTAGCCAATCTGGTTATGGTCCCCAAAAAGGACAAATCATGGCGCCTGTGCGTCGACTTCAAACACCTCAACAAGGCCTTCCCTAAAGATCCTTTCTCGTTGCCCCGCATCAACCAAATTATCGATGCAACTGCAGGAAACAATTTGCTATGTTTCCTCGATGCCTATTCCGGATACCATTAGATCAAGACGAAGGAATCGGACCAGGCTACAACCGCATTCATCACCCCTTACGGTCCCTTCTGCTTCAACACTATGTCCTTCAGACTCAAGAATGCCGGGGCTACCTACCAGCGCATGATTCAAACATGCCTGGAAAAACAAATAGGAAAAATAGTCGAAGCATACATGGACGATGTGGTCATTAAAACAAAACACGTCGTGTCACTGGTGGATGATCTTCTCCTTACCTTCGACAATCTCTGAACATACGACATCCGGCTTAATCCGTAAAAATGTGTCTTCGGAGTTCCAGCCGGAAAGTTGCTGGGGTTCATTGTTTCCCGTAGAGGAATTGAGGCGAACCCAACAAAAATCCGAGATCTATCACAATTGGCCACGCCAACAGACCTAAAACAAGTCCAAAAATTAGCTGGATGCATAGCGGCCTTGAGTCGATTTATCTCCAAACTAGGAGAAAAGGCATTGCCATTATACAAGCTACTGCGCCGTACAGATAACTTCAAGTGGATGGATGCAGCCACAGCTGGATTGGAAGAAATAAAAGCCCTTCTCGCAAGCAACCCAATCTTGGCCGTACCTGGTGTTGGAGAGCCTATGTTATTATACATTGTGGCAACCAACCAAGTAGTAAGCGTCGTCCTCGTCGTTGAGCAAGGGGAGGAGGGGCATAAATTCCCCACCCAAAAACTCGTTTACTATGTATCGGAGGTCCTTACACCTTGAAAATCCCGATACCCGCACTATCAGAAGATAGCCTACATAGTCTTTATGGAGTCTCGCAAACTTTGACACAACTTTCAAGAGTGTTCGATCATAGTGGCATCCAAGGTGCCACTGAATGACATCATTAATAACAGGGACGCCACTGGATGCATAGCAAAGTGGACCATCGAGCTATTACCATTCAAAATCATATACAAGCCACATCGGGCTATTAAATCCCAGGTGTTAGCCGACTTTATAGCCGAATGGATAGAAGCCAAACTCCCTAAAGAGTACAACTCCTATTCTAATTGGGTAATGTACTTCGGTGGTTCCAAAATGCTGGCCAGATTGGGGGCTAGCATAATTCTCACATCCCCCACTGGGGACACAGTTCGCTACGTATTGCAAATCATGTATACGGACTCTAATAATGCAGCCGAATATGAGGCGCTACCGCATGGTCTTCGTATGGTTCTCTCCATGGGCATACAACGCTTGGAGGTGCGCGGGGATTCGAACCTTGCAATTTCATAGGTCAACGGAGAATTCGATGCGAAGGACCCAAAAATGATGGCATACTGAAATGCCATATTGAAAATGTCAGCTCGGTTTGACAGACTTTTTAAGCCATCCGTGGTGTGGCAAGGCGAGAGGGGCGAGGGCAACACAGAACTGATCACACCCTCAACCACCAAACACAATGTGGAAAATGTCAATGGTTCGGATATCGAGATAACACCCTCCGCTCATGAGATCATGGCTATTATCGCCCCTTGGACAGAACCCTACTAGGCCTACCTTAATAGGCAAGAGCTCCCCGACGATCAATATGAAGCGCGATGCATAGTTCGGCGCTCCAAAGCTTTCAAAGTACACGAAGGAGAACTATATAAAAGAAGTACAACCGGAGTCCTTCAAAGGTGTATCTCCGAAGAGGAGGGAAGGCAGCTCTTCGACGAAATACACACCTGTCTTGGGGATCATCATGCTACAGCCCGCACCCTTGTAAGCAAGGTATTTCGGACAGGCTTTTTCTGGCCTATGGCTCGAGCTGATGCTCAAGACCTTGTCCAGTGTTGTGTGGGCTGTCAACTCTTTGCCAATCACAGCCACATGCCTCCCACCGCATTAATAACAATCCCCATTACATGGCCCTTTATGGTCTGGGGCTTGACATGGTCGGACCCCTTAAAGGGGGAAGCCACAAAAAGAAATACCTACTGGTCATGGTGGATAAATTCACTAAATGGATAGAAGCCAAACAAGTTAAAACAGCTGAGGCCGGACTAGTGATCGATTTTATATCAGGCGTAGTCCACCGTTATTGTGTCCCGCACAATATCATCACTTACAACGGCTCTAACTTTACAGCTGATGAGGTGAAAACCTAGTGCGCCAAGTTGGGCATTAAACTCGACTATGCATCCGTATACCACCCCCAAATGAACGGCCAAGTCGAACGGGCCAATGGTCTGATCATGAGTGGTATCAAACCAAGACTCGTGCGCTCTTTATGAGAATCGAATAAGCACTGGGCTGAGCAACTTGATTCCGTACACTGGGGACTCCGGACGATGCCCAATCGAACGACCGGACACACACCCTTCTTTATGGTGTACGACGCTGAAGTCGTATTACCCTGTGATATTATTCATGACTCGCCTAGAGTGCGCATGTACGAAGAGAAAGAAACCTAACTTGATTGGATAGACGACCTGGATGGACTAGAAGAGGAGCGTGTTGTAGCTAAGGCCCGTTCCGCATTTTATCAACAACAGGCCAGGCATTACCAAAACATAGAAGTGCGAGCTAAAACATATAACATCGGAGAACTTGTTCTACGCCTCCTGGAGAATAAAAAGGATAAGCTCAAACCCAAATGGGAGGGCCCCTTCATTATCGATGAAGTCCTTACTGGAGGAGCCTATCGCCTTCGCAATGCGGAGGATAATTGCCTTGAGCCGAACCCATGGAGCGCGGCCCGGCTCCGGAGATTTTACGCATTACTCGGCCCCCTCATGTCTAAGTTAACAATTAGGTTTCTTCTTTCCATTTTATTTTTCTTTTTACCCTATTTAACCCTCCCTTCTTATATTGTATGTTCGGATAAACCGCATTGTTGGGGGTACGTATCTTCAAATGTATATATCCCACCATATATGGGGGCTTCTTTTAAAACAAGCATTTTATTACAAAGCTTAAAAGCTTCTTTTGTCTGTACTATCTGTTGTTTCTGCCATTTTATGCACCTTTGCGACTTAAGTTTTTGCCAAGCTGGGTTGGCTCGCTCCTGTGCTTATACCCTATGTTCCCGATTGTTCGGCTAGCGTGTAAAGGGAGCACCTCTGTGATTGTTACAACCGGGTTATCTGGCGCTGTACCTCAGACGGGTGAAGCCGAAAGCTAGCGTTCTTAAGAGAATATTTGGGCGACACATATTCGACAAGATGTTTTCAGAATAAAGCATAATAAGCGGATATCTGTACTTCAGATACAAGCCTAGCCTAAGAAAAGGAACCGCTATCGGAACTATTTTTCTTAGAAAATGTTTCTTACGCTAAAAAGTAATGTAACATAACTCTGCCAATCACAGTTTTTCTGTAGAGCAATATATCCGGATTGCCTGGTTTCCGATAATACCAAATTTTTACTGTTAAACATAGTATGCGCAAACACTCCAACCTTTTTGGTTCGGAGATGGAAGCCAAAGGTCTGCGATGACAAAATTTTCATACATTTCGGCAGGAGATAAGTTTGGTCGTAAAGTACATGGGTACATCAAATCGAGCGCTCACTCCCTTTCTATGCCATCTAATAGGCTATCTAACTTACAATCCTATTGCGCAAACTTCGCCGCTGTCATTACTTGGTCATATACCAAGTTTACGGGAATTCCCTTCCCCTCGGGTCCCCACGGTCCAACCCTGGCCATATGGTTCGGGTCAAGACCAGTATAGCATGTCTTCACCTTGGCACATGCCTCTCGAGCGCATTCACAACAGGTCGATGTCTTCCATAGCTCGAACTAACGTCGGGCACCCTTGAAAAGATCAGCTAACTGCTCCATACTTTCTGGAGGGACGTCGGAGGGCCACAAGGCTCTGGCCATGTTCTTCATTGCCTTCCGAGCACGTTCGTGCAGCTTCGCCCGCTCCTTCAGAATGTCACTCTGAAGAACTGGCATTTCCTCCTCAGGGCAGCCAGTCAACATACCTGCATCAACTGAACTATCATATTACTCATTATATGATTCTCTCAAATAATTCGGACGGTTCACAAAACATACCGAATATACCGCCCTTCAGTTTCTGATTTTCTTGTTGTGCCTCTAAGAGTTGAGCCTTCAAGCTCTTTATCTCTTCGGCCTGTTTCTTTAGTTCCTCCTCCAATTTTTTATCGTTGCCATAATACATTGGGGCACTCTTTATTTCTTCAAGCTCCCGAGTCAGTGCATTGTTCTTCTCCTTGAGAACATGTGGTCATCAAACGATCCTTAAATCGGTTTTGATCACCCTCTTTAATTCTCGGGGGCTACTCCTACTATCTATCCATTAAGTTATTGAGAAAATTTACCTACATATCCTTTGGGAACAGGCGAGCGACCCTAGTGTCCGTCTCGGGCAGCTCGGATATAAGCACCTACAGTGCTTAGGGTGTTGAACTCTGGTTCTGTTAAGGCAGGCGCATCTAAGGCTTGTTTTAAGTGACGATGATTCATCGCACTTTCGACTTCGGAGTTGGTCATGGACATCTCATCCAGCTCTCCGTGCGACGAGCGAGCCTGTGTCGCGTTAGCATGCGCCCTTGTCCCGATTGGTATCTCCGGCGCCCGAATAGCCGCAGCTTGGCTGGCTGGGACCTTACCCATGGTGCGCCGAATACCCCTCCTGCGATAATAGAGGGAGGATTTGAGTGACGGCCTGACTTCATGACTGAATAATAACAAAGAAGTATATACCTTTTCGATGGTGGAGCAGGTTCGGAGGCGCTACTGGCCTCGTTTCGTTTTTCACAGCCGTTCCGCGAAGATGATGACCTTTTCTTGGTCGCCCTCCCTTGGGTACGGCCTCCTGAGCGCCGATCATGCGAAGCATGATCTAATGTAGAAATAAGGAGACTGGTGGACGTATTCCTCTTCCTTGAGAATACAGTTTCCGAACACTTACCTTCACAAAGGGATAAAGGTCGGGGTAGTCAGCCATAATGGCCACCTCCGAGCCGTCAAGGCTCACCTAATAGTAGACTCCATCTTCAAACTCTACAAATATGTTCGGATCCTCATGGAATCCGGGGTCTTCACCACGATCATGATCCTCTGGCTGGGGGCGGGGCAGTTAATGTTTTTGACAACCTGCCTCCATGACTGTTCAAAAAATAAATAGCCAAGGTATCCGGTCAGTACATTCCTATGGTTAAAGGGGCATTGAGCAGTCAAAAAACACACCCATTCAATAGGAGAATACATGGAGTAGGCTGATACGTCTCCAACGTATCTATAATTTTTTATTGTTCCATGCTATTATATTACCCCTTTTGGATGTTTATGGGCTTTATTTTATACATTTATATCATTTTTGGGACTAACCTACTAACCGGAGGCCCAACCCATATTGTTGTTTTTTTTGCCTATTTCAGTATTTCGAAGAAAAGGAATATCAAACGGAGTCCAAACGGAATGAAACCTTCGGGAGCATGATTTTTGGAACAAACATGATCCGGAGAGCTTGGAGTGCAAGTCAAAAAGCTCCTGAGGGCCCCATGAGATAGGAGCCCCCCCCCTGTAGGGCGCGCCCCCTATCTCGTGGGCCCCTCGGGCGGCCACTGACGTACTTCTTCCTCCTATATATACCTACGTACCCCGAAAACATCCAGGAGCACCACGAAACACAATTTCCACCGCCGTAACCTTCTGTATCCGCGAGATCTCATCTTGGAGCCTTCGTCGGCACTCTGCCGGAGGGGGAATCAACCACGGAGGGCCTCTACATCAACATCCTTGCCCCTCCGATGAGTTGTGAGTAGTTTACCACAGACCTACGGGTCCATAGTTATTAGCTAGATGGCTTCTTCTCTCTTTTTGGATCTCAATACAATGTTCTCCCCCTCTCTTGTGGAGATCTATTCGATGTAAACTCTTTTTGCGGTGTGTTTGTCGAGATCCGATGAATTTTGGGTTTATGATCAAGTTTATCTATGAATAATATTTGAATCTTCTCTGAATTCTTTTATGTATGATTGAGTTATCTTTGCAAGTCTCATCGAATTATCAGTTTGGTTTGGCCTACTAGATTGGCCTTTCTTGCCATGGGAGAAGTGCTTAACTTTGGGTTCAATCTTGCGGTGTCCTTACCCAGTGACAGAGAGGGTTGCAAGGCACGTATTGTATTGTTGCCATCGAGGATAACAAGATGGGGTTTATATCATATTGCATGAGTTTATCCCTCTACATCATGTCATCTTGCTTAATGTGTTACTCTGTTCTTATGAACTAAATACTCTAGATGCAGGCAGGAGTCGGTCGATGTGTGGAGTAATAGTAGTATATGCGGGCAGGGGCCGGTCTACTTGTTATGGACGTGATGCCTATATACATGATCATGCCTAGATAATCTCATAACTATGCGCTTTTCTATCAATTGCTCGACAGTAATTTGTTCACCCACCGTAATACTTATGATATCTTGAGAGAAGCCTCTAGTGAAACCTATGGCCCCCGGGTCTATCTCTTATCATATTTGCTTTCAATCTACCTTTATTTGCATCTTTACTTTTTGCATCTATCTTATAAAATACCAAAAATATATTTATCTTATCTTACTATCTTTATTAGATCTCACTTTCGCAAGTGGCCGTGAAGGGATTGACAACCCCTTTATTGCGTTGGTTGCGAGTTCTCAGTTTGTTTGTGTAGGTGCGTGGGACTTTTGAGGAGCCTCCTACTGGACTGATACCTTGGTTCTCAAAACTGAGGGAAATACTTACGCTACACTTTGCTGCATCACCCTCTCCTCTTCGAGGAAAAGCAACGCAAGCTCAAGACGTAGCAAGAAGGATTTCTGGCGCCGTTGCCGGGGAGGTCTTCGCTCAAGTCAAGACATACCAAGTACCCATCGCAAACCCATCTCCCTCGCATTTACATTATTTGCCATTTGCCTCTCGTTTTCCTCTCCCCCACTTCACCCTTGCCGTTTTATTCGCCCTCTCTTTCCAATCTCCTCCTCTTTTTTTCGCTTGCCATTTTTCTGTTTGCTCGTGTGTTAGTTCGTTTACCTTGTCGTCATGTCTAGTCCTTCTATCTTTATTCTCACTCCCGAACAAGAAATTCACAATTTTAAGCAAAGGGAGAGGGAAAGTTTAAAAGATGCTTGGCATAGAATTTGCAATGCCCAATATAAAGCTACAAGGAAGCTTGCTACTTCCGTTCTTCTCCGCAATTTTTATGTAGGCATTACTCCTTGGAATAGATGTGTTCTTGATATTGCTACCGGAGGTGATTTTATGAGTATCCATACTTTTGATGCTTATAACGCTATGTTAGATTTGTTTGGCCCACCACCTCTTTTTGTTAATGGAACGGTTTTAACTCTACAACATGTGATGCAACGGCTTGATATTATTGAAAATAAAATTGACACTATTGAGTTGATTGAAAATTTGGATAAAAAGATCCATAATCACATTACCCAATTTGGATCTAGGGTTGGAGTTACTTTGAAAAATCTTAAAGAAAAAGAACCTATAGTCAATGAAAAAATAGATCTAGACTATGCTAGAATTGGTAAACTTGAGGATATCATCAAAAACTTAGGTTCCGCGTTTTCCCCCATGAAAATCACTCCAAAAACCCCTACTAAAATTGCCAAATTTATTTATGTTCCTAAAAATAAGGGTGAATCTTCAAGTAAGGGAGACGCGGATCTCAAATCCATAAGTGTTCTTCCAAATTGCCTCTCTATCGTCAAGGAACCTTTTGCTACCAATGAATTTCTTGAACTTTTGCCTAAAGGTTTAGCCATTGCTAAGAGGGGAGAAGTCCCTAGAGATCACAAGCACTCTATTGATGAATTTAGTGCCAAAGATGGCACTCGTTAGATCTATCTTCGCTTTTATGCCTAGCTAGGGGCGTTAAACGATGGCACTAGTTGGGAGGCAACCCAATTTTCTTTATGTTTTTTGTTTTTTCTCCTGTTTAGTAATAAATCTTGAATCTACCTTCTGTTTAGATGTGTTTTTATCTTTCAATTAGTGTTTGTTCCAAGTAGAACCTATAGGATAACCTACAATGATAGTTGATTTGATTCTGCTGAAAAACAGAAACTTTGCGCGCACGAATATAATTTTGTTAAATCACAGGAACGAGCTTTTTGCGTTGATTCTTTTTGCTGATATTCAACAAACAAATTTTCCAGTACTTCCTATTTTGGTAGGATTTTTAGAGTTCCAGAACTTTGTGTTAGTTACAAATTGCTACAGACTGTTCTGTTTTTGACAGATTCTGTTTTTGTGTGTTGTTTGCTTATTTCAATGCATCTATGGCTAGTAAATTAGTTTCTAAACCATAAGGAAGTTGGAATACAGTAGGTTTAACACAAATATAAATAAAGAATGAGTTCATTGCAGTACCTTATGTGGTGGTTTTGTTTTCTTTCACTAACGGAGCTTATAATATTCCTGTTGAGTTTTGTGTTGTGAAGTTTTCAAGTTTTGGGTAAAGCTTCTATGGACTATGGGATAAGGAGTGGCAAGAGCCTAAGCTTGGGGATGCCATAGGCACCCCAAGATATTCAAGAATAGCCAAAAGCCTAAGCTTGGGGATTCCCCGGGAAGGCGTCCCCTCTTTCGTCTTCGTTCATTGGTAACTTTAATTGGAGCTATATTTTTATTTGCTACATGATATGTGTTTTGCTTGGAGCGTCGTGTATTATATTAGTCTTTGCTTTTTAGTTTACCACAATCATCCTTGCTGTACATACCTTTTGGGATAAGCCTAGTTTATTAGAATTTGCTAGAATACTCTATGTGCTCCACTTATATCTTTTGAGTTTAATAATTTTTGCTCTAGTGCTTCACTTATATCTCTTAGAGCACGGTGGTGTCTTAATTTTGAATAAATTGCTAGTCTCTCATGCTTCACTTATATTATTTTGAGAGCCTTTTAGAACAGCATGGTAGTTGCTATGGTCATAAAGTTGGTCCTAGAATAATGAGCATCCAAGTTGGGTATAATAAAAACTATCATAGAAAGTGAATTGGATGCTATGATCAATTTGATACTTGATAATTGTTTTGAGATATGAAGGTAGTGATATTAAAGTCATGCTAGTTGGGTGATTATGAATTTAAAGAATGCTTGTGTTGAAGTTTGTGATTCCTGTAGCATGCACGTATGGTGAACCGCTTTGTGATGAAGTTCGAGCATAATTTTATTTATTGATTGTCTTCTTTATGACTGGCGGTCGGGGACGAGCGATGGTCTTTTCCTACCAATCTATCCCCCTAGGAGCATGCGCGTAGTGCTTTGGTTTTTGATGACTTCTAAATTTTTGCAACAAGTACATGAGTTCTTTTGATTAATGTTGAGTCCATGGATTATACGCACCCTTTCACCCTTCCATTATTGCTAGCCTCTCTTGTACCGTGCAACTTTTGCCGGTACCATACACCCACCATTTACCTTCCTCAAAACAGCCACCATACCTACCTATTATGGCATTTCCATAGCCATTCCGAGATATATTGCCATGCAACTTTCCACCATTCCGTTCATATGACACGCATTACTTTTTTCATATTGCTTTTTGCATGATCATGTAGTTGACATTGTATTTGTGGCAAGGCCACCTTCATAATTTTCATACATGTCGCTCTTGATTCATTGCATATCCCGGTACACCGCCGGAGGCACTCATATAGAGTCATATCTTGTTCTAGCTTTGAGTTGTAAATCCATAAAAGTGTGATGAGCATCATTATTAGAGCATTGTCCAAGTGAGGAAAGGATGATGAAAACTATGATTCCCCCACAAGTCGGGATGAGACTTCAGACTTTACAAAAAAAGAGAAAGGCCAAAAAGGAAAAAAAGGCCCAAGAAAAAAAAAGAAAAAAAAGGAAAAAAAAAGAGAAGAGAAAAAAAATAAAATGAGAGAAAAAGAGAGAAGGGACAATGCTACTATCTCTTTTTCCACACTTGTGCTTCAAAATAGCACCATGATCTTCATGTTAGAGAGTCTCATATGTTGTCACTTTCATATACTAGTGGGAATTTTTCATTATAGAACTTGGCTTGTATATTCCAATGATGGGCTTCCTCAAAATGCCCTAGGTCTTCGTGAGCAAGCAAGTTGGATGCACCCCACTTAGTTTCTTTTGTTGAGCTTTCATATATTTATAGCTCTAGTGCATCCGTTGCATGGCAATCCCTACTCACTCACATTGATATCTACTAATGGGAATCTCCATAGCCCGTTGATACGCCTAGTTGATGTGAGACTATCTTCTCCTTTTTGTCTTCTCCACAACCACCATTCTATTCCACATATAGTGCTATGTCCATGGCTCACGCTCATGTATTGCGTGAAAATTGAAAAAGTTTGAGATTATTAAAGTATGAAACAATTGCTTGGCTTGTCATTGGGATTTTCCATGATTAAATACTTTGTCTGATGAAGATAGAGCAACAGCCATACTATATGATTTTGTAGGGATAACTTTCTTTAGCCATGTTATTTTGAGAAGACATGATTACTCTGATTAGTATGCTTGAAGTATTACTATTTCTTATGTCGATATGAACTTTTATTTCGTATTCATTTGGATCTGAACATTCATGCCACAATAAAGAAAATTACATTGTGAATTATGCTAGGTAGCATTCCACATCAAAAATTTCTTTTTTTATCATTTACCTACTCGAGGACGAGTAGGAATTAAGCTTGGGGATGCTTGATACGTCTCCAACGTATCTATAGTTTTTTATTGTTCCATGCTATTATATTACCCCTTTTGGATGTTTATGGGCTTTATTTTACACATTTATATCATTTTTGGGACTAACCTACTAACCGGAGGCCCAGCCCATATTGCTGTTTTTTTGCCTATTTCAGTATTTCGAAGAAAAGGAATATCAAACGGAGTCCAAATGGAATGAAACCTTCGGGAGCGTGATTTTTGGAACGAACATGATCCGGAGAGCTTGGAGTGCAAGTCAAGAAGCTTCCGAGGGCCCCACGAGATAGGGGGCCGCTCCCCTGTAGGGCGCGCCCCCAGTCTCATGGGCCCCTCGGGCGGCCACCGACGTACTTCTTCCTCCTATATATACCAACGTACCCCGAAAACATCCAGGAGCACCACAAAACACAATTTCCACCGCCGTAACCTTCTGTATCCGCGAGATCTCATCTTGGAGCCTTCGCCGGCACTCTGCCGGAGGGGGAATCAACCACGGAGGGCCTCTATATCAACATCCTTGCCCCTCCGATGAGTTGTGAGTAGTTTACCACAGACCTATGGGTCCATAGTTATTAGCTAGATGGCTTCTTCTCTCTTTTTGGATCTCAATACAATGTTCTCCCCTTCTCTTGTGGAGATCTATTCGATGTAAACTCTTTTTGCGGTGTGTTTGTCGAGATCCGATGAATTGTGGGTTTATGATCAAGTTTATCTATGAATAATATTTGAATCTTCTCTGAATTGTTTTATGTATGATTGAGTTATCTTTGCAAGTCTCTTTGAATTATCAGTTTGGTTTGGCCTACTAGATTGGTCTTTCTTGCCATAAGAGAAGTGCTTAGCTTTCAGTTCAATCTTGCGGTGTCTTACCCAATGACAGAAAGGGTTGCAAGGCACGTATTGTATTGTTTCCATCGAGGATAACAAGATGGGGTTTATATCATATTGCATGAGTTTATCCCTCTACATCATGTCATCTTGCTTAATGTGTTACTCTGTTCTTATGAACTTAATACTCTAGATGCAGGCAGGAGTCGGTCGATGTGTGGAGTAATAGTAGTAGATGCAGGGAGGAGTTGGTCTACTTGTTATGGACATGATGCCTATATACATGATCATGCCTAGATAATCTCATAATTATGCGCTTTTCTATCAATTGCTCGACAGTAATTTGTTCACCCATCGTAATACTTATGCTATCTTGAGAGAAGCCTCTAGTGAAACCTATGGCCCCCGGGTCTATCTCTTATCATATTTGCTTTCAATCTTCCTTTATTTGCATCTTTACTTTTTGCATCTATATTATAAATACGAAAAATATATTTATCTTATCTTACTATCTTTATTAGGTCTCACTTTCACAAGTGGCCGTGAAGGGATTGACAACCCCTTTATTGTGTTGGTTGCGAGTTCTCAGTTTGTTTGTGTAGGTGCGTGGGACTTTTGAGGAGCCTCCTACTGGATTGATACCTTGGTTCTCAAAACTGAGGGAAATACTTACGCTACACTTTGCTGCATCACCCTCTCCTCCTCGAGGAAAACCAACGCAAGCTCAAGACGTAGCATAGGCTTCTTGGCAATTTACACGCATAAAGTCATCTTCCTCTCCTTTATATAGGTCGGCCAGAGCTGCCTCTAATGCAGCTTGGCTATCCGGCTCCTTTCGCCTATAGCGGGATGCATCGTCTTCCTCGTTGTAATCCCATAAAGGAGCTACTTGGGATTGAAGTGCTTGGATGCATCTCTTTACTGTGATAGCCATGACTTCTACGATGGAGAGTACGGAATGGGTCAATAGCTTGATCTTGTTTACCAAGTTCATCACTTCCGCACTATCTTATTGGGTGGAGGATTTGGGATGCTAGTTGTATACCTTCTTCAGGGGGGCCCTGGAAAATTCTGGCAGTCCGCGCCGAGCAGGGTCCGGGAGGGTTACATCGTTAATATAGAACCATTTCGAAGACCATTCGGCAGATCCTTTCTTTGGAGTCCCGACGGGGTAACTGGATCCGGC
This sequence comes from Triticum aestivum, assembly GCF_018294505.1. Classification (NCBI taxonomy): domain Eukaryota; kingdom Viridiplantae; phylum Streptophyta; class Magnoliopsida; order Poales; family Poaceae; genus Triticum; species Triticum aestivum. Next base: position 485,057,518 of record NC_057810.1, on the reverse strand, counting down.
TATACGCCATACTTCGGCACTACCCACTTTGAAAATAAACCCGCCACCCTAATGGCAGGGGACGAGACAGAACAACTTTTTCCATAGTTAAAAGTGAGCCTCGCAGCCCAAGAACAGTTCACAGAGAGCGACAAAACCGGAAATATGTAAGATAGAACCTGGTGTGAGGTTGTGTAGCTGGATCCCGTAGTGTTCCAGTAGGCCCCTAAGGAAGGGGTGGACTGGGAATCCCATGCCCCTCAAAAGAAACAAGGTGAAACACACCCTCTCTCCTTGGCTGGGATTGGGGAAGTACTCCGCCAATGCATGAGTACCCATGGTGGTTAGCCCCGCCCGTACGGAGACTAGATCTGGGGGAGGGAGGTACCCTTGCGTTTGGAGTCGACTGAGCTGGAGGTGAGATATGGAACAACTCTGCCAGTCCCCCTCTTGAGGGCCATGAGGACACGAGGGAGAACCAGGGGCGCTTGTCATGATTTTTTGTGGCTTGCTCTGTTGCTTTTGGGTGCAATGCGAGATGATGGCTTATGAATCTTGCCTCGCTTTATAGGCGCGATTAGTGCCTGCCAGGAATATTAAAATACAAGGATAACAGACCATTCGCATTCGCCCAAGCACGAGGAAATCGAGGTGATGGCAGGGAGGAATCATAAAGACTGAGGGCGAAAGCCAATGATGAACTATCTTCAATTCGGAGTACAATGGAAGAACCCGCCTTGCAAAGCCGAAGACTCGTGTCCGCATACCACATCGATATTCAAGGCAAGTTCGGGGGCTACTAAGGCAGTCCTGGATTCGGGGGTCCTCAGATGTCCGGCCTAGGAGTTTGGGCCGGGCTGCATGGGCTGCACAGGATCACGTCGAAGATCATCTACCGTGTCCGGATGGGACTTCTCAATGCGTGGACGGCAAGAATAGAGTCCGGAGGTTTCTTTCCCTAATAAACCGACTTTGTACCATCTATAGACCCCCTCTAGTGTTTATATAAACTGGAGGGGTTAGACCGTAGAAGCCAACTTTTCGTCATCATCGGAATCTTCATATGCTAGCCATCTAGGGTTGGCCAACATGATCTCGAGGTAGATCATTGATACGTCTCCAACGTATCTATAATTTTTTGATTGTTCCATGCTATTATATTACCCCTTTTGGATGTTTATGGGCTTTATTTTACAAATTTATATCATTTTTCGGACTAACCTACTAACTGAAGGCGCAGCCCATATTGCTGTTTTTTTGCCTATTTCAGTATTTCGAAGAAAAGGAATATCAAACGGAGTCCAAATAGAATGAAACCTTCGGGAGCATGATTTTTGGAACGAACATGATCCGGAGAGCTTGGAGTGCAAGTCAAGAAGCTCCCGAGGGCCCCACGAGATAGCCCCCCCCTATAGGGGGCGCCCCCTATCTCGTGGGCCCCTCGGGCGGCCACCGACGTACTTCTTCCTCCTATATATACCTACGTACCCCGAAAACATCCAGGAGCACCACAAAACACAATTTCCACCACCGTAACCTTCTGTATCCGCGAGATCCCATCTTGGAGCCTTCGTCGGCACTCTGCCAGAGGGGGAATCAACCACGGAGGGCCTCTACATCAACATCCTTGCCCCTCCGATGAGTTGTGAGTAGTTTACCATAGACCTACGGGTCCATAGTTATTAGCTAGATGGCTTCTTCTCTCTTTTTGGATCTCAATACAATGTTCTCCCCCTCTCTTGTGGAGATCTATTCGATGTAAACTCTTTTTATGGTGTGTTTGTCGAGATCCGATGAATTTTGGGTTTATGATCAAGTTTATCTATGAATAATATTTGAATCTTCTCTGAATTCTTTTATGTATGATTGAGTTATCTTTGCAAGTCTCCTCGAATTATCAGTTTGGTTTGGCCTACTAGATTGGTCTTTCTTGCCATGGGAGAAGTGCTTAGCTTTGGGTTCAATCTTGCGGTGTTCTTACCCAATGATAGAAAGGGTTGCAAGACACATATTGTATTGTTGCCATCGAGGATAACAAGATGGGGTTTATATCATATTGCATGTGTTTATCCCTCTACATCATGTCATCTTGCTTAATGCGTCACTCTGTTCTTATGAACTTAATACTCTAGATGTATGCTGGACAGCGGTCGATGTGTGGAGTAATAGTAGTAGATGCAGGCAGGAGTCGGTCTACTTGTTATGGACGTGATGCCTATATACATGATCATGCCTAGATAATCTCATAACTATGCGCTTTTCTATCAATTGCTCGACAGTCATTTGTTCACCCACCGTAATACTCATGCTATCTTGAGAGAAGCCTCTAGTGAAACCTATGGCCCCCGGGTCTATCTCTTATCATATTTGCTTTCAATCTACTTTTATTTGCATCTTTACTTTTTGCATCTATCTTATAAAATACCAAAAATATATTTATCTTATTATACTATATTTATTAGATCTCACTTTCGCAAGTGGCCGTGAAGGGATTGACAACCCCTTTATTGCGTTGGTTGCGAGTTCTCAGTTTGTTTGTGTAGGTGCGTGGGACTTTTGAGGAGCCTCCTACTGGATTGATACCTTGGTTCTCAAAACTGAGGGAAATACTTACCCTACACTTTGCTGCATCACCCTCTCCTCTTCGAGGAAAACCAACGCAAGCTCAAGACGTAGCAAGAAGGATTTCTGGCGCCGTTGCCGGGGAGGTCTTCGCTCAAGTCAAGACATACCAAGTACCCATAACAAACCCATCTCCCATGCATTTACATTATTTGCTATTTGCCTCTCGTTTTCCTCTCCCTCACTTCACCCTTGCCGTTTTATTCGCCCTCTCTTTCCCAATCTCCTCCTCTCTTTTCTCTTGCTTTCCCTCGTGTGCTTGTTTGCTTGTTTGACCTTATGGTTGCGCCTAAGGGTCCTGACCACCTTCTCAGAAGGATGGATGAGATTGAATCAAATATTAGAAGCTTTATGAATCTGCAATTTGAGCATAATAATTTATTTAGAAAAGAGCTTAAGGAAAAAAAAAGTTTTTTTGGGGTTATGAAGAAAGAGCTTGATGATATGAATAAACAATTCTATGGTGTTAACGCTCAAATTACCCGGCTTGAAAATGCTATAGCCAAAATTTCTGACAAGCAAGCCACCTTAGTCAACAAGATGGCCGCTAAACCAAAAAAATTACATGAAAATAATGATGAGGATCTTAAAGTTATTGATGCGTCTCCGATTAGATCTATGTTTTGCAATATGAATTTTGATGATTATGGGAGTGATGATGAATCAACTTTGCCTAGAAGGCGCCCCAAAAATTCGGAGTCTTTAGATCTTGATGCTAAATTTGGTAAAAGTGAGATTGGAGAATCCTCAACTTCTAATAATATTGAACTTACTATCTCGGATTTCAAGGAATTTGATTATGATAATTGCTCTTTAAAAGGTTGTATTTCCTTGTTGCAATCCGTTGTTAATTCTCCTCATGCTTATAGTCAAAACAAAGCTTTTACCAAACATATTGTTGATGCCTTGATGCAATCTTATGATGAAAAACTTAATTTGGAAGTTTCTATACCTAGAATACTTAATGATGAGAAGGAACCTACTATAAAGATTAGAATTAAAGATTATGAGTGTTTTGCTTTGTGCGATTTGGGTGCTAGTGTTTCCACGATTCCGAAAACTTTATGTGATATTCTAGGTTTCCATGATCTTGATGATTGCTCTTTAAATTTGCACCTTACGGATTCCATCATTAAAAAGCCTATGGGAAGGATCAATGATGTTCTTATCGTTGCAAATAGAAATTTGGTGCCCGTAGATTTTATCGTTCTTGATATAGATTGCAATCTTTCTTGCCCTATTATTCTTGGTAGACCTTTCTTTAGAACGATTGGTGCGATTATTGATATGAAGGAAGGGAACATTAGATTCCAATTTCCTTTAAAGAAAGGCATGGATCACTTTCCAAGAAAGAAAGTCAAATTACCTTATGAATCTATCATGTGTGCTACTTATGGATTTAGTGCCAAAGATGGCACTCGTTAGATCTATCCTTGCTTTTATGCCTAGCTAGGGGCGTTAAACGATAGCGCTAGTCGGGAGGCAACCCAATTTTCTTTATATTTTTTTATTTTGCTCCTGTTTAGTAATAAATCTTGCATCTACCTTCTGTTTAGATGTGTTTTTATCTTTTACTTAGTGTTTGTGCCAAGTAGAACCTATAGGATAACCTACGATGATAGTTGATTTGATTCTGCTGAAAAACAGAAACTTTGCACGCACGAATATAATTTTGTTAAATCATAGGAACGTGCTTTTGTGTTGATTCTTTTTGATAATATTCAATAAACAAATTTTCCAGGACTTCCTATTTTGGTAGGATTTTTAGAGTTCCAGAAGTTTGCGTTAGTTACAGATTGCTACAGACTGTTCTGTTTTTGACAGATTCAGTTTTTCGTGTGTTGTTTGCTTATTTCAATGCATCTATGGCTAGTAAATTAGTTTATAAACCATAAATAAGTTGGAATACAGTAGGTTTAACACCAATATAAATAAAGAATGAGTTCATTGCAGTACCTTATGTGGTGGTTTTGTTTTCTTTCACTAACGGAGCTTATAAGATTTCCTGTTGAGTTTTGTGTTGTGAAGTTTTCAAGTTTTGGGTAAAGCTTTTATGGACTATGGGATGAGGAGTGGCAAGAGCCTAAGCTTGGGGATGCCCAAGGCACCCCAAGATATTCAAGAATAGCCAAAAGCCTAAGCTTGGGGATGCCCCGGGAAGGCATCCCCTCTTTCGTCTTCGTTCATTGGTAACTTTGCTTGGAGCTATATTTTTATTCGCTACATGATATGTGTTTTGCTTGGAGCGTCGTGTATTATATTAGTCTTTGCTTTTTAGTTTACCACAATCATCCTTATTGTACACACCTTTTGGGAGAAGCCTATTTTATAAGAATTTGCTAGAATACTCTATGTGCTTCACTTATATCTTTTGAGCTTAATAATTTTTGCTCTAGTGCTTCACTTATATCTCTTAGAGCACGGTGGTGTCTTAATTTTGAATAAATTGCTAGTATCTCATGCTTCACTTATATTATTTTGAGAGCCTTTTAGAACAGCATGGTAGTTGCTATGGTCATAAAGTTGGTCCTAGAATAATGAGCATCCAAGTTGGGTATAATAAATACTATCATAGAAAGTGAATTGGATGCTATGATCAATTTGATACTTGATAATTGTTTTGAGATATGAAGGTAGTGATATTAAAGTCATGCTAGTTGGGTGATTATGAATTTAAAGAATGCTTGTGTTGAAGTTTGTGATTCCCGTGGCATGCACGTATGGTGAACCGCTTTGTGATGAAGTTCGAGCATAATTTTATTTATTGATTGTCTTCCTTATGAGTGGCGGTCGGGGACGAGCGATGGTCTTTTCCTACCAATCTATCCTCCTAGGAGCATGCGCGTAGTGCTTTGGTTTTTGATGACTTCTAAATTTTTCCAACAAGTACATGAGTTCTTTTGATTAATGTTGAGTCCATGGATTATACGCACCCTTTCACCCTTCCATTATTGCTAGCCTCTCTTGTACCGTGCAACTTTCGCCGGTACCATACACCCACCATTTACCTTCCTCAAAACAGCCACCATACCTACCTATTATGGCATTTCCATAGCCATTCCGAGATATATTGCCACGCAACTTTCCACTATTCCGTTCATATGACACGCATTACTTTTGTCACATTGCTTTTTGCATGATCATGTAGTTGACATAGTATTTGTGGCAAGGCCACCTTCATAATTTTCATACATGTCGCTCTTGATTCATTGCATATCCCGGTACACCGCCGGATGCATTCTTATAGAATCATATCTTGTTCTAGCTTTGAGTTGTAAATCCATAAAACTGTGATGATCTTCATTATTAGAGCATTGTCCTAGTGAGGAAAGGATGATGAAGACTATGATTCCCCCACAAGTCAGGATGAGACTTCGGACTTTACAAAAAGAAAAAAAAGGAAAGAGAAAGGACAAAAAGAAAAAAAAGCGCCAAAGAAAAGAAAAAAAAGGAAAAAAAAGAAAATGAAAAAAGAAAAAAAAGAGAAAATAAAAATGAGAGAAAAAGAGAGACAGGACAATGCTACTATCTCTTTTTCCACACTTGTGCTTCAAAATAGCACCATGATCTTCATGTTAGAGAGTCTCATATGTTGTCACTTTCATATACTAGTGGGAATTTTTCATTATAGAACTTGTCTTGTATATTCCAATGATGGGCTTCCTCAAAAGTGACCTAGGTCTTCATGGGCAAGCAAGTTGGATGCACCCCACTTAGTTTCTTTTATTGAGCTTTCATATATTTATAGCTCTAGTGCATCCGTTGCATGGCAATCCCTACTCACTCACATTGATATCTATTAATGGGCATCTCCATAGCCCGTTGATACGCCTAGTTGATGTGAGACTATCTTCTCCTTTTTGTCTTCTCCACAACCACCCTTCTATTCCACATATAGTGTTATGTCCATGGCTTACGCTCATGTATTGCGTGAAAGTTGAAAAAGTTTGAGATTATTAAAGTATGAAACAATTGCTTGGCTTGTCATCGGGGTTGTGCATGATTAAATACTTTGTGTGATGAAGATAGAGCATAGCCAGACTACATGATTTTGTAGGGATAACTTTCTTTAGACATTTTATTTTGAGAAGACATGATTACTTTGATTAGTATGCTTGAAGTATTACAATTTCTTATGTCAATATGAACTTTTATTTTGTATTCATTTGGATCTGAACACTCATGCCACAAAAAAGAAAAATACATTATGAATTATGCTAGGTAGCATTACACATCAAAAATTCTCTTTTTATCATTTACCTCCTCGAGGACGAGCAGGAATTAAGCTTGGGGATGCTTGATACGTCTCCAACATATCTATAATTTTTCATTGTTCCATGCTATTATATTACCCCTTTTGGATGTTTATGGGCTTTGTTTTACACATTTATATCATTTTTGGGAGTAACCTACTAACCGGTGGCCCAGCCCACATTGCTGTTTTTTTTTGCCTATTTCAGTATTTCGAAGAAAAGGAATATCAAATGGAGTCCAAACGGAATGAAACCTTCGGGAGCGTGATTTTTGGAACGAACATGATCCGGAGAGCTTGGAGTGCAAGTCAAGAAGCTCCCGAGGGCCCCACGAGATAGGGGGCCGCCCCCCGCCCCCCTGTAGGGCGCACCCCTCTGTCTCGTGGGCCCCTCGGGCGGCCACCGACGTACTTCTTCCTCCTATATATACCTACGTACCCCGAAAACATCCAGGAGCACCACGAAACACAATTTCCACCGCCGTAACCTTCTGTATCCGCGAGATCTCATCTTGGAGCCTTCGCCGGCACTCTGCCGGAGGGGGAATCAACCATGGAGGGCCTCTACATGAACATCCTTTCCCCTCCGATGAGTTGTGAGTAGTTTACCATAGACCTACGGGTCCAGAGTTATTAGCTAGATGGCTTCTTCTCTCTTTTTGGATCTCAATACAATGTTCTCCCCCTCTCTTGTGGAGATCTATTCGATGTAAACTCTTTTTGCGGTGCGTTTGTCGAGATCCGATGAATTTTGGGTTTATGATCAAGTCTATCGATGAATAATATTAGAATCTTCTCTGAATTCTTTTATGTATGATTGAGTTATCTTTGCAAGTCTCTTCGAATTATCAGTTTGGTTTGGCCTACTAGATTGGTCTTTCTTGCCATGGGAGAAGTGCTTAGCTTTGGGTTCAATCTTGCGGTGTTCTTACCCAGTGATAGAAAGGGTTGCAAGACACGTATTGTATTGTTGCCATCGAGGATAACAAGATGGGGTTTATATCATATTGCATGTGTTTATCCCTTTACATCATGTCATCTTGCTTAATGCATTATTTTGTTCTTATGAACTTAATACTCTAGATGCATGCTGGTTAGCGGTCGATGTGTGGAGTAGTACTAGTAGATGCAGGCAGCAGTCGGTCTACTTGTTATGGACGTGATGCCTATATACATGATCATGCCTAGATAATCTCATAACTATGCGCTTTTCTATGAATTGCTCGACAGTAATTTGTTCACCCACTGTAAAACGTATGCTATCTTGAGAGAAGCCTCTAGTGGAACCTATGGCCCCCGGGTCTATCTCTTATCATATTTGCTTTCAATCTACTTTTATTTGCATCTTTACTTTTTTCATCTATCTTATAAAATACCAAAAATGTATTTATCTTATGATACTATGTTTATTAGATCTCACTTTCGCAAGTGGCCGTGAAGGGATTGACAACCCCTTTATTGTGTTGGTTGTGAGTTCTCAGTTTGTTTGTGTAGGTGCGTGGGACTTTTGAGGAGCCTCCTACTGGATTGATACCTTGGTTCTAAAAACTGAGGGAAATACTTACGCTACACTTTGCTGCATCACCCTCTCCTCTTCGAGGAAAACCAACGCAAGCTCAAGACGTAGGAATCATCTCTTGTAATCTTCCTATTCAATAATCATAATCAAGAAGGAGTAGGATTTTACCTCCATTAAGAGGGCCCGAACCTGGGTAAACATCATGTCCCCTGGCCTCCAGTTACCATTGATCCTTAGATGCATAACTTCGGTCATCAAAACACATTACTCATAATGCAAATCATCGTCGAACGTTAAGCGTGCGGTCCTTACGGGTTCGAGAACTATGTAGACATGATCGAGACACATCTCCAATCAATAACCAATAGCGGAACATTGATGCTCATATTGGTTCCTACATATTCAATGAAGATCTTTATCGGTCAAACCGCATAACAACATACGTTGTTCCCTTTGTCATCGGTATGTTAATTGCCCGAGATTCGATCGTGGTATCTTCATACCTAATTGAATCTCGTTATCGGCAAGTCTCTTTACTCGTTCCGTAATGCATTATCCCGTAACTAACTCATTATTCACATTTCTTGCAAGGCTTATAGTAATGAGCATTACCGAGAGGGCCCAGAGATACCTCTCCGATACATGGAGTGACAAATCCTAATTTCGATCTATGCCAACTCAACAAACACCTTCAGAGACACCTGTAGAGCATCTTTATAATCACCGAGTTATGTTGTGATGTTTGATAGCACACACGGTGTTCCTCTTGTATTCGGGAGTTGCATAATCTCATAGTCAGAGGAACTTGTATAAGTCGTGAGGAAAGAAATAGCAATAGAACTTAACACTACTAGAAAAACCCCTACTAATGGCGCACCTAATATGGCCATTAATGGCGCATCTGTGGTGTGCCATTAACAGCACGCCATTAGTAATTTTTACTAATGGCGCACCACCTGGTGCGCCATTAGTATCTGGTATACTAATGGCGCACCGCGGGTGCGCCATTAGTATAGGCCAGCGTGCGCCATTAGTATGCCTCCCAGGGGCCATGTATACCCAGGTGCTTTGGCATACTAATGGCGCACCACCACTGGATGCGCCATTAGTAACCGCGGCATACTAATGGCACACTACCCAGTGATGCGCCATTAGTATGCACTGTCATACTAATGGCGCACTGTCATGTGATGCGCCATTAGTATGAATATTAGGTTTTTTTTTATTTTCTGTTTTTTGCACAGGTTACAAAATGTATAATTTGACAAAATATAGACAGCACACATCAACAACAGATTCATCGAATACAATAGAAGATTAGTCTTTGAATACAATTCATCATATTAGTCTCCGAATACAATTCATCATATTAGTCTCCGAATTAAAAAGACCGAACAAAGATAGAACATTATATTACAAGTCTCGAGACCGCGAGTAGCGAGTTTGTCTTCACATTACAAGTCGATATCGATCATCTAAACTACGTTCCGGGCACTTGTTCCCCTTGGGGAGACGTTCGTGCCAGAATGACATGTTCTCGTCGAAGCATGCGTCGGTCATTTTGTGTTTTACCTTCATCTCCAGAGCCATGAGCGTTACTTTCAGGCGGGTATCCTCGGGCCTGCATCCTTCATACAATGGAGTAACCGCGTCTAACTCAAGTTGATCCATCTTGGCTTTCTCTCGGGCGGCAGCTCTTGCGTTATCCGTCTGCTTGAGAAGCAGCTCTTGAATATGAGGGTCCTGCACCCAGCCCATCGATGGTCCAGCGTCGTCTGCTCCGCCGGCATCATCATCATGTCCTGCATCTTCTACATGATGACTGTGTACAGCATCACCGTCGTGATCATCTCCTGGGGATTCTTCGTCTTCTCGCCCCCCGAGCCGCGGTGGTTGTCTTGCTGCCCTTCCTCATTTCTTGCCCGGCCCCCATGGACGACTTCGTAGTCATCTTCATCACCTTGCCACCGATAGCCATCCATGAAACCACGCAAGAGCAGGTGGTCCCGCACCTGCCCGGAATCCGGATCCGCAATAAGGCTATTCAGCTTGCATCTTCGACACGGACATCTTATCTCCGTCTCGTTCTTTTGAAGCATCTCGGCCTTCGCGGACCTCAAAAACCTATTCACGATGCCTTCGGTCATCGTGCGGACCATGGTCGCCTGCCGGGTAGAGCAAAACGATATTTTAGAACCAAGAAAAAATTTGGCATGACTTTCCCTAAAAATAGGACCAAAAAGAATGCTTAATGCCAAAATTCTCGCCGAAACGGAAATGAATCAACATTCCGGCAAAATATTGGCAACTATCGCATTTCAAATACCGGTACACCTCCAAACACAAACACATATGCAACACCACAAACATATGCAACACCACGAACATACATAGATCTAGCTAGGCCATAAAAAGTGCATGTGCACATTGTTGTAGGGAGAACAACATAAATATAGCTTCCCCCCTTACTTACCTAGCAAAACAAGGTAACTTAACCACTTAATTTGAATGAATCTATGGTAGAAATGAGGTGAAAAAGAGGAGGCACCCGAGACAAGTAGGAGGCGGTGGAGAGAATGAAGTGGGGAGAAAGTGAGTGTGGGAGGAGAGGCTGTCCAAAATATCTTGTTGCTGCCCACTTACTAATGGCGCACCAGCAACAAATGCGCCATTAGTAATCCAGGTTACTAATGGCGCACCCCCTGGTGGTGCGCCATTAGAACTTTTGCAAAAAAAGGAATAAAAGCAATAATAAAAAAATAACATTAGTGGCGCACCTTCTGGCTGGTGCGCCATTACTAGTTACAACTAGTAATGGCGCACCACCAGGGGATGCGCCATTAGTATGTTTGGACATGCGCACTAGTTCAAAAAATATTTGGTACTAATGGCGCACCCTGGTCAGGGTGCTCCATTAGTAGTTTCAACACTAATGGCGCATCAGAAGGTGGTGCGCCATTAGTATATACTAATGGCGCACCACTTGTCTGGTGCGCCATTAGTGTCATTTCCATCTATAGCCCTTTTCCTAGTAGTATAACGATCATTATGCTAAGCTAACGGGTGGGTCTTGTCCATCACATCATTCTCTAATGACGTGATCCCGTTCATCAAATGACTACATATGTCTATGGTTAGGAAAGATAACCATCTTTAATTAACAAGCTAGTCAAGTAGAGGCATACTAGGGACACTTTGTTTTGTCTATGTATCCACACAAGTACTAAGTTTCCGGTTAATACAATTCTAGCATGAATAATAAACATTTATCATGATATAAGGAAATATAAATAACAACTTTATTATTGCCTCTAGGGCATATTTCCTTCAGATATCAATAGTCTTCTTCCTAAAAAACCAATATAAGAAATATCAAGCATGGATCGATCATCATGAGAAAGCCGAGCATAAAATTTTTGAATAATAATTTCTCTTGAGAGCTCATGATTGGGGCATGAATATAACATTGAATTAAGCCTCCCCCAAGCTAGAGAGATACTTTCTCCTTCACAAGGCCAAAAATTATATATATAATTCCAATCACGATGAACTAGATGCATAGGATATTTTTTTGGTGAAATTCCAATTTCAATCGATTCCAGTTCCAAGATCCAATATCATCGCATAGCCTATACCATGTCAATGCCTTTCCCTTCAAAGAAAAAGGGAAGACCTTCTTCTTAGCTTCATCTCCGGGCAAACCCGCTGTCGGTGGAAACGGCACCTATGGGATCACGGGAATCCCTACTACGGTCGTGAGAAGAGCGGGATCAGCAATCAGCACAAGCACATGGGTTGTTTACCCAGGTTCGGGCTGCGAGGATGCGTAATACCCTAGTCCTACTTTTGTGTCTATTTGAGTGTTCTTGGAGTTCTTGAGCTAGCTACGATGGGTGTAACTTGTCCAAGGGTCCGAATCCTTCTCCTGGATGCCTCGGGCCTACTTTTATAGTGAAGGGGCTCGCCACAGTGGCACACAGGAGGTGGCATCAGTGTACAGTGGCTAAGCTTATCGCTTAGCCATTACGGGACAAGACGCATTTAATGTGCCCCTTAGGTGTCCCTCTCACTTTATCGGGGACGGAAACCAGCCCCCGTCCCGTCCGTCTCCGCCCCACCTTGTTCTGACACGCGTCCAGGCCAACGGCACGCATGGTGCCATGTAGGCTGGCAAGCTGCTGAGGTGGCGCGGTGGTAGGGCCTTCACGAAGATTTGCATGCCACCACGTAGGCACTTGCTGAGTTTGCTTGGAAGCCTCACATAGACACGCATGTGTCTGCCTAGCTGGTGGGCTGGCAGCTGCATGGGAGCAGCGGTGGAAACTTGGCAGGCGTGGGCCTGGTTGTGGCCCCGCGGATGTCTTTGGCAAGGGCCTTGTCGGGGCCCCGGCAAGGGTCTTGCCATGGCGTCGTGGTCGTCTCCGGCAAGGATCTTGCCGGAGGTCTTGTGGGTTTCCTCGGCAAGGATCTCGCCGAGGTTTGTCGTCTTGTAATCCTCATCTGACATGGAGTGTTCATGATCTTCAAGAAGATCTATATGCCATCATGGAGGCGCCTCCCGAGCCTTGGTCCCAACGTGGTTGGTGGTGTTGGAAAACCTGGGGATCAAGGGTGGCACGCTCCGCTGGCGTCGGGAAAGTTGCCCCGGCAAGGTTCTTGCCGTGGCTACCCCAGCAAAGGTTTCGCCGGGGGAGCCTGTCCTGCCCTCTTGCTCTTTGTCTTTGTGTCTTGGCGTTGCTTTGACCATCTTGCGGCTTTGACTCCTCCCTCTGCCCTACTAAGTGTGGCCATGGGCGTGGCTCTGACTGCCCGTGCACAAGTAAGGGGTACAAAGGAGTGCCCCTACTTTAGTGCACCGATAGGAGCCCCCGGGCCTGGGCCACACATGAGCGCAACGCGTTGTTGGGCTAGGCCCAAATCGGTGCAAGGGCAGGCGGGGCGGTTTTTACCGTAGTAACTTTTTTCGTCCGCTGCGCTTCCCCATGACCCGCGTTGAATGCGTGTCGTGGGGGTCGTGTGTGACGTGGGGGGCATGCGTGGGGCGGTTGCTGCAGGCAGGCGTTGCATCGTAATAAATGGTAAAGAGGCGGCCCGCGCCTTCCCCATAAAAAGGAATAAACGTAGGCGCGCGGCTCATTTACCCTTTGTGCTTTCCCCAACCTCGGGATCACCGTCGCCATCTTCTTCCTCCTCAAGCTTTCGCTCCTTCTCGCTGTTGTTGCGCCCCCACTGCTTTCGACCCCTCGCCCTCTTCCCAGTCGCCATGGCGCCTAAATCTGGCAAGGGCAAGGGCGTAGCTAAGGACACAAAGGAGAAGGAGACGCCGGAGAGCGAGGCGGTGGCACGGCGGGCGCAGTTCGCCTATTTCACCTCATCGTCAATCGACATCTTCGACCTCAAGGAGTACTTTAGGCCTTTGTGGGGGACGGAGACGACGGGGCACCCTGCCACGCGCGTCATCCCCGTTGATTGCAACAAGGGTGGCCTAAAACGGTACCCATTCTTCGTTGACTTCTGTGGGCTCTGCCCCCTTTCTCCAATTTCTTCAACGATGTCATGCGCACTTTTGGCTTCCATCTGTTGGATCTCACGCTGAATGTTGTGGCGTGCTTGGCGTGCTTTGCCCACCTCTGTGAGGGCTTCGCCGGGGTGTTTCCCAGCATGGTGCTTTTTCGCCACTACTTCTCCCCCCGCATCCAACCCGGGGGTGCCCTTACTGGGAGCGTCGCCTGGATCCCGAGGGCCCAGGGGAAAGCACATCCCCAGAGGGTGCCGTGAAGGAGAGGTGGGAGGAGTGGCGGGCCCGATGGTGCTGGATCATGGAGGAGAACCCACCGGAGTTTTGCCGGGGTGTTCGTCGGGAGCCGCTGACCTATGGCGCGGACTGGAGCAACCTCGACGCCGATGAAAAGAAGTTTTCGATCACCACCACCAGGATTCGCCGCCTCACCGAATCGCTCCGCTGCACAACAAGGGGAGGCCGGCCTAGGATTTTAGGAACACGGCCAATATCATGAGGCTCGGCACCGGCCTGAAGCACAACCTCAGGTGATGGGGCACTCCTGGTATTGTCGGCGGCTCTTCCAGCTCGATGTGTTTGCCGACGGCTGGGTGGAGAGGACCGGCAAGGCCGCTAAGTCCGACAAGGCCATCAAGGGGCCCTTGTTTGGGCTGCTGCCGGGAGTGGTCCCGCTGAGCAAACACTCCCGGCAGGCCGACATCCTCGCCATGATGCCGGTCTTCAACGCGCATGGTCTTGATCCAGCCTGGGACGAGGCCATGGCACCCGAGGTGCAGGAGTTCTTTGACAACTTGGTCGAAGTTCTCGATCATGACACCACCCAAGACACCACCCAAGAGGAGCTGAACTACATTGCCGCCAGAGTGGCGGAGGCGGAGCTTGCCAGGGCGGCCATCGACGCCGGCGGCATGGAGAACGAGGCCGCCGTGGCCGCAGAAGAGAAGGAGCTCGCCCAGTGGGCGAAGTTTGCCAGGGAGGCGGGCAGCGTCATCACCGAGGTCCCCCTTGTCGAGGACGTGGTCGACGAATCGTCCGAGGAGGAGGCCGAGGCCGACGACCCCTCGGGCATGAAGAAAGGACGCACCCTGCGCCAGGCCAGCTCTAACGAGTCGGTTCGACGCGGCAGGGCCGAGCCACGGCAAGGGGTTCAGGTGGAAGCCACGCGCGTGACAAGGGCCGCGGTGGCGAAGAAGACGGTCGCGGTGGCGAAGAAGAAGACGACCGCCTCTTCTTCATCCAAACGCTACCGGACTCCATTGCCTTCCCCTCCTCCCGCAAACGCTAGCACGGAGGTCGCCTTCGACTTTTCGTCCCTCAGCCCGAGGAGGAAGAGGAAGGTAGCAGAAGAGGAGGTGGAGGACGAGTAAGCATTCCGCCCCTTGTCGTTCCCATCCTCCCCAATCGTGTCGCCTTCCTTGATTCTTTTTGTCTTTGCAGGGAAGTTGAGATGCTGGCCCAGCGGGCGGCGAAGAAGGCCAAGGCCTCGACGGGCAGCCAGCCCCCAGCTGGTACCTCAAAGGCGCAGCTGGTGGTGGTGAGCAGCCCAGACAGCAGCCCGTGGCACAGCCCCCGGCTCAGCCCCCAGCGTGTGTTCACCATCTACTCCCCATCAACGTGCGTCGGGGTGTGACTTTTTGGTACTGACCCTGTTGTGGCTGCAGGAGGAGGGCGGCAGCAGGAGGATCCACCAAGGGCCACCCCCACCATGCCGTCCCCATCGACCACATCGCCCCGAGGGGTGTCCCCGGCAAGGGCGCCAGACACCGAGCCCATGCACACGGAGGAGGAGGAGGTAGACTTGGGCACTGGTGGACCTTTCCCAGCAACAAACGTTGGCAGGGAGGGGGCCACTTCTTCTCAGCCCGACATGGGTGAGTCTTCTGATTTTCCTTACTCTTCTTCTTTTTTGAACCTTGATCTTGGCCTCGCCTCATCCTCCCTTCTGGCATCTAGATCCTCCCTTGGCGGACCAAGGGGACATCGACACCGTGATCACGGAGGTTTCCAAGGACGCCAAGGTTGAGGCCGACAAGATCGTCGCCGAGTAGGCCGCCAGGACCACGGCCGAGGATGCCGCCAAGGGGCTTGCCAGAGAGACCGGCAAGGCTGCCGCCAAGGAGGCCGGCAAGAGCGTTGCCGAGGAGGCCGGCAAGGGCATTGTCGGGGAGGCTGGCAAGGCCATTGCCGTGGAGGGCGGAAAGGCCACTGCCGAGGAGGAGGTGTTTGACGACCAACCCTCCTCGTCCGCTGCCTCTGGCTCAGGCAAGTATCTAAAGGTGGGTGACGACTTGTTCGTCCACTGATACGTCTCCAACGTATCTATAATTTATGAAGCATTCATGCTATTTTATTATCTGTTTTGAATGATTAAGGGCTTTATTATACACTTTTATATTACTTTTGGGACTAACCTATTAACTGGAGGCCCAGCCCATATTGTTGTTTTATTGCCTGTTTCAGTATTTCAAAGAAAAGGAATATCAAACGGAGTCCAAACGGAATGAAACCTTCGGCAGCGTGATTCTTGGGAAGATTATGATCCAGGAGACTTAGAGTTGAAGTAAAGGAAGCATCGAGGAAGCCACGAGACAGGGGGGCGCCCACCCCCCCCCCCCTGGGTGCACCCTACCCTCTCGTGGACCCCTCGAGGCTCCCCCGACCGACTCCTTTCACCTATATATTCCCATATACCCTTAAAACATCGATAACAAAGATAGATTGGGAGTTCCGCTGCCGCAAGCCTCTATAGCCACCAAAAACCTCTCGGGAGCCCGTTCCGGCACCCTGTCGGAGGACGAAATCCTCACCGGTGGCCATCTTCATCATCCTGACGCTATCCATGACGAGGAGGGAGTAGTTCACCCTCGGGGCTGAGGGTTTGTACCAGTAGCTATGTGTTTGATCTCTCTCTCTCTCGTGTTCTCTCTATGGCACGATCTTGATGTATCGCGAGCTTTGCTATTATAGTTGGATCTTATGATGTTTTCTCCCCCCTCTACTCTCTTGTGATGAATTGAGTTTTCCTCTTGAAGTTATCTTATCGGATTGAGTCTTTATTTGAGAACACTTGATGTATGTCTTGCCGTGTTTATCTATGGTGACAATGGGATATCACGTGCCACTTGATGTATGTTTTGGTGACCAACTTGCGGGTTCCGCCCATGAACCTATGCATAGGGGTTGGCACACGTTTTCTTGACTCTCCGGTAGAAACTTTGGGGAACTCTTTGAAGTACTTTGTGTTGGTTGGATGAATCTGAGATTGTGTGATGCACATCGTATAATCATGCCCACGGATACTTGAGGTGACAATGGAGTATCTAGGTGACATTAGGGTTTTGGTTGATTTGTGACTTAAGGTGTTATTCTAGTATGAACTCTTGAATAGATCGATCCGAAAGAATAACTTTGAGGTGGTTTCTTACCCTACAATAATCTCTCTGTTTGTTCTCCGCTATTAGTGGCTTTGGAGTGACTCTTTGTTGCATGTTGAGGGCTTGTTATATGATCTATCTATGTTATTATTGTTGAGAGAACTTGCACTAGTGAAAGTATGAACCCTATGCCTTGTTTCCTACCATTGCAATACCGTTTACGCTCACTTTTATCATTAGTTACCTTTCTGTTTTTATATTTTCAGATTACAAAAACCTATATCTACCATCCATATTGCACTTGTATCACCATCTCTTCGCCAAACTAGTGCACCTATACAATTTACCATTGTATTGGGTGTGTTGGGGACACAAGAGACTCTTTCTTATTTGGTTGCAGGGTTGTTTGAGAGAGACCATCTTCATTCTACGCCTCCTACGAATTGATAAACCTTAGGTCATCCACTTGAGGGAAATTTGCTACTGTCCTACAAACCTGTGCACTTGCACGCCCAACAACATCTACAAGAAGAAGGTTGTGTAGTAGACATCAAGCTCTTTTCTGGCGCCGTTGCCGGGAAGGCTAGGTAAGCGGCACTCACACCCCGTCAACTAAGCTCTTTTCTGGCGCCGTTGCCGAGGAGGTGAGTGCTTGAAGGTATATCTTTAGATCTTGCAATCGAATCTTTTTGTTTCTTGTTTTATCATTAGTTTAGTTTACAAAAAAACTACAAAAAATGGAGTTAAGTTTGTCTCATACGCTTTGTCTTTTTAATATCTTTCGTGAGTATGATGAAAAGGAAAATTGTGCTCAGGTGCTAGAAGAAGAATGTATTAAAATGTTTGGTACTAGATCCTTGTGTGATGAGCATGATTGCAATGTTGTTAGTATGAATTCCTTGAATATCCATGATGCTAATGATATGCAAAGCCACAAGCTTGGGGATGCTATGTTTGATGAAGATGATATGTTTAGTCCCCCAAGTTTTGATGAGAATATTTATTATGATGAAAGCATGCCTCCTATTTATGATGATTATATTGATGAAAGTGGGTTTGGAAGAGTGTCAACTTTAGGAATTAGTGACCCCACTATTTTGGAGGATGTTGAATCTTATTGTGATGAACATGAAAGTGGATTTGGAAGAGTGTCAACTTTATTTAGTGATGATTCCACTATTTCGGAAGAGGTTCCAATTGATTATGAGAACAAAGTTGCTATCTATGATGATTATTGTGATGACTTGTATGCTATTAAGAATAATGATAACCATGAAACTTGTCATCATGATTTTAGTTTCAATTGGATTATGCCTCACATGATAATTATTTTGTTGAGTTTGCTCCCACTACTATTGATGAGAATAAATTTGCTTATGTGGAGATTAGTAAATTTTCTATGCTTGTAGATCATGAAAAGAATGCTTTAGGTGCGGGTTATATTGTTGAATTCATTCATGATGCTACAGAAAATTATTATGAGGGAGGAACATATGCTTGTATGAATTGCAATAATATCAAGTTTCCTCCCTATGTGCTTAAAATCTTGAAGCTATGCTTGTTTTACCTTCCCATGCTAGTTGATTACTATTCCCATAAGTTGTTTGCTCACAAAATCCCTATGCATAGGAAGTGGGTTAGACTTAAATGTGCTAGTCATATGCTTCATGATGCTCCCGTTATGTTTCAATTCTTATCTTTTATGTGAGCATCATTGTCATCATCATGCCAAGCTAGAAAGGCATTAAAGAAAAGCGCTTGTTGGGAGACAACCCAATGTTTATCCTTACTATTTTTGTGTGTTAACATGATTATGCTACTGTAGTAATCATGCTTTATGGCTTTTGTTTCAATAGAGTGCCAAGTAAGACCTTTAGGATAGCTTACGGTGATAGTTGTGTTGATCCTGCTGAGAATCAAAAACTTTTGCACCTAGTAAATTAGTTTTGTTAATTCACAGAAACGTGCTTCTGATCTGATTATTTTTGCTCTGGATTTTTACACAAATTGTTTAGGACTTCCTAATTTGGTAGGATTTTTGGAGTTCTGAAGTATACGTTTGATACAGATTACTACAGACTATTCTGTTTTGACAGATTCTGTTTTCTATGTGTTGTTTGCTTATTCTGGTGAATCTATGAGTAGTATCGAAGGGTATGAACCATAGATAAGTTGGAGTATATTAGATATTACACCAATATGAATTTAGAATGAGTTCATTACAGTACCTAAGTGGTGGTTTTATTTTCTTATACTAACGGAGCTTACGAGTTTTCTGTTGAGTTTTGTGTTGTGGAGTTTTCAAGTTTTGGGTAAAGATTCGATGGACTATGGAATAAGGAGTGGCAAGAGCCTAAGCTTGGGGATGCCCAAGGCACCCCAAGGTAATATTCAAGGACAACCAAGAGCCTAAGCTTGGGGATGCCTTGGATGGCATCCCCTCTTTCGTCTTCATTCATCGGTAACTTTACTTGGAGCTATATTTTTATTCACCACATGATATATGTTTTCTTGACTCTCCGGTAGAAACTTTGGGGCACTCTTTGAAGTACTTTGTGTTGGTTGGATGAATCTGAGATTGTGTGATGCATATCGTATAATCATGCCCACGGATACTTGAGGTGACAATGGAGTATCTAGGTGACATTAGGGTTTTGGTTGATTTGTGTCTTAAGGTGTTATTCTAGTACAAACTCTTGAATAGATTGATCCGAAAGAATAACTTTGAGGTGGTTTCGTACCCTACCATAATCTCTTCGTTTGTTCTCCGCTATTAGTGGCTTTGGAGTGTGTAACGCCCCGGATTCGATGCTGCTAGTTATTCGTCGTAGTTGCCATGTCCTTTGCTTGCGTGTTGCATATTGTCATGTCATCATGTGCATTTAATCTTGCATACGTGTTCGTTTCTTGCATTCGAGCATTTTCCCCGTCGTCCGTTTTGCAATCCGACGCTCCTATGTCCTCCGGCGTCCCCCTCTTCTCTCTTTTCGTGAGTGGATGTTAAAGGTTCTCGGAATGGACCGAGGCTTGCCAAGTGGCCTTGGTACACCACCAGTAGACCGCATGTCAAGTTTCGTGCCATTTGGAGGTCGTTTGATACTCCAACGGTTAACTATGTAGCCCGAAAAGCCCCTTTTGTCTTGCAGACCAACACCCTTCCAAACTGGCCCAAAACCCATCTAACTCCCCTCATGCTCTCGGTCGTTCGATCACGATCATGTGGGCGAAAACCGCTCACCATTTGGACTCTCCTAGCTCCCAGAAACTATAAATAAGCCTTCCCCTCCGAAATCCCGGGTCCAAACCCTAGCCTCTTCCTCCTCCTGCCGCCGGACGTGTCCATCCCGTGCCGGACACGTCCAGCGCCGCCGTCCGCGTCCAACCGCGTGGTGCCACGTGGCACTCCCCGCCGCCTCCGCCATCGGGCCCGCCCGGCCCGCAGCCGTCCCGCGCGCCGCCGCCGCCGCCTCCCGCGCGCCGCCCGGCTCCCGCGCTGCCACCTCGCCGGCGCGCCCGTCCGCCCGGCCGTGCCGGCGCCGCCCCGCTCCCTTGCCGCCCGGCCTCCCACGCCCCGCGCCCCGAGCCGCCCGGTGCCCCGTCTCCGCCGCCTCCGCCGGCCGGCATCGCGCCGCCCCCGGCCGAGCGCCGCCGCCCCGACGCCCGGCGAGCTCCGCCGCCCCTCGCCTCCCGCCGGCCCTCCTCGCCAGATCCGGCGGCCCCAAGGCCGGATCTGGCTCCCCCGCGCTCCGGTGAGCCCTCCCTCGACTCCGGCCGCCTTCCCTCGCGATCTTCGGCGAGCTCTCCGGCCATCATCGAAATCCATGCCCAGATCCGAAGGTTGACCCCGTATATTCCTCTAAGTCCCCGGTTTATTTTGACTTTATCATGCCATGTTCATCGCATCATAACTCCCTGTGTGCTGCTCCGTTTTGTGCGTCTAATATGTCAAATTGTTTGACCCAACGAGTACATCATTTCATTCCATTGCATCATGTTCATTTGAGCTCATCTTGATGCCCGAAATGCTGTTGGAAGAGGGCTATGTGATGTTAGTTCCAGATTCTTATTATAACATGCTCATTTGTCATTTTTGCCATGTTCGATGTGTGCATCCTATGAGGTTAATGTCTACATGTGTTTTGATCTATGATATGCAATCTTTCC
This sequence comes from Triticum aestivum, assembly GCF_018294505.1. NCBI lineage: Eukaryota > Viridiplantae > Streptophyta > Magnoliopsida > Poales > Poaceae > Triticum > Triticum aestivum. The sequence goes on along the minus strand of NC_057810.1, from coordinate 485,036,087 downwards.
AGGAGTGTATGCCATGTATTTTTGTGATCAATGTGGTGACTAGCACAAGCATGTAAACTAGGCCTCGTGATGTTGCTGATTTCAGTCCCTGTTCTGCTGTTATTTTTATGCCATGTAAACTTGATGCTACAGAGAGATCCATACTTATTTTGAGATACTTCAGTAAGGATGATTTGTACATATGGTTATGAGCTATCCATCCATGCCCATGGTTGCATTTATAGCTTGCTGTAGATTGTTCATATCTTGCTCCAAAACTTGCTAAATGATGTTGCTGTCAGCCTGTAACATGAAGTTCAATGTTGCCATGATTGTTGTTAGTTATCCATGCACCCTATGAACTTGCCCTTGCCATTCCTGGCTTCATAAACATGTATTCTTACTGTTGGTTGTCTTGCCATGCCATGTATTGCTCTGTGGTGAGTGGTTCAAGCTCACAAACATGCCTACTTATTGTTGTTCCTGCCATGTATGAATCTGTCATATAACTTGCCATGTTTACATGGGTGCCATCATATTTTCTATGCCTTTTTGGCTCATGGTCAGTAAGGGACTTTTGTTCTATGCAATTAGTAGATTCATGCCATGCCTTTTTTTGCCATGTTAAGTTCCTGTAACATGTTGTTTGATAGCTCTAAACATTGCAACCTGATGTTATTTCTGCTAAAGTCTGAAACTGTTATTATTTGCAATCTTGCCATGTGTTTTTGAGCATGTTCTAGTGATTTCTGGAGATAGCTCAGTGTTCATGTTTTGTTATGCTTTACCTGTACGTCATGCCCATGCCTTTTGTTTTCTTGTTGAGGTCCTGTAGCATATTGTTTTGATGCTTGCAATATGCCTAGTTGCTGTTTTGGACAGATTGTTGCTATAACTTGTTTCATGTGTGTGTTGAACCGTTGCTCCGTTTTGAGTGTGCTTTATATGGAACTTGCTTAGAATTGCATGTAGCTTCATATTATCATGTTGCATCCTTGTTTTGGTGTTTTTTCTTGATGTTTGTATGCATTTTGCATCAATGCCATGTTTAACTTGTTTTGCTCATACCTTCTAGGCCGTAGCCCTGAATTAAATGAACTTTATATGTAACTTGACTAGAATCTCGTGTAGATCAGCTTGGCGCATCTTAACTTGATGTTTAACAACTTGAACATAAGGTTTATTCAGATCTGGACCAACTTTGAAATTTGCACATGAGGACTTACCGGAATTGTTATATGTTGTTCCCGGCCTCATTTAAACTTGTCTTGATGTGTTGCTCTTGTTTGCATCATCTCTTGCCATGAATAGCTTCATGTAGCTTTGTCATGCATCATGCTTGTTGTGCATCATGCCTTGTTCATGTGTGGTGTGTTTACTATGTTGTGTGCTTCTCTCGATAGTTCCCGTTTTCGTTGCGATCGTGAGGATCCGTTCATCTACGCTTGGCTCGTCTTCGTGGCTTCATCTTCTTCATGGACTCGTTCTTCTTCCTAGCGGGATTTCAGGCAAGATGACCTCTACCCTGGATATCACTACTATCATTGCTATGCTAGTTGCTTCGTTCTATCGCTATGCTGCGTTACCTATCTTTTGCTCCTCAAGCCTCCCAAATTGCCATGAACCTCTAACCTTTGACACCCTTCCTAGCAAACCATTGTTTGGCTATGTTACCGCTTTGCTTAGCCCCTCTTATAGCGTTGCTAGTTGCAGGTGAAGTTGAAGATTGCTCCATGGTGGACAGGATTTTGTTGGGATATCACAATATCTCTTATATTATTAATGCATCTATATACTTGGTAAAGGGTGGAAGACTCGGCCTTATGCCTGGTGTTTTGTTCCACTCTTGCCTCCCTAGTTTCCGTCATACCGGTGTTATGTTCCCGGATTTTTGCGTTCCTTACGCGGTTGGGTGATTTATGGGACCCCCTTGACAGTTCGCTTTGAATAAAACTCCTCCAGCAAGGCCCAACCTTGGTTTTACCATTTGCCTCACCTAGCCCTTTTTCCCTTGGGAGTCGCGCTCTCGAGGGTCATCTTTATTTTACCCCCCCCCCCCCCGGGGCCAGTGCTTGTCTAAGTGTTGGTCCAAACCGAGCGATGTTCGGCGCCCCCTGGGCAACCAGGGTCTATGCCAACACGTCGTCTTGCTCATCCGGTGTGCCCTGAGTACGAGATATGTGCAGCTCCTATCGGGATTTGTCGGCACATCCGGGCGACTTTGCTGGTCTTGTTTTACCATTCTCGAAATGTCTTGTAAACTGGGATTCCGAGTTTGATTGAGTCTTCCTGGGAGAAGGTATATCCTTCGTTGATCGCGAGAGCTTATCATGGGCTAAGTTGGGACACCCCTGCAGGGTATAAACTTTCGAAAGCCGTGCCTGCGGTTATAGGCAGATGGGAATTTGTTAATGTCCAGTTGTAGATAACTTGACACCAGATCCGAATTAAAACGCATCAACCGCGTGTGTAGCCGTGATGGTCTCTTCTCGGCGGAGTCCGGGAAGTGAACACGGTTTCTGAGTTATGTTTGACGTAAGTAGGAGTTCAGGATCACTTCTTGATCATTGCTAGTTTCACGACCGTTCCTTTTGCTCTCTTCTCGCTCTTATTTGCGTATGTTAGCCACCATATCATGCTTAGTCGCTGCTGCAGCCTCACCACTTATCTTTTCCTTACCCATTAAGCTTTGCTACTCTTGATACCCATGGTAATGGGATTGCTGAGTCCTCGTGTCTCACAGATTACTACAACAACAGTTGTAGGTACAGGTTGTGCGATGATCATGACGCGAGAGCGATGCTTGCTTGCGTTGAGTTCTTCTTCTGCTTCTTCTTCGATCAGGGGATAGGTTCCAGGTCGGTAGCCTGGGCTAGCAGGGTGGATGTTGTTTGAGCTTCTGTTTCTGTTTCATCCGTAGTCGGATGTTGCTCTCATGTATTGTGATGTTGTATTCGTGTGGCATTGTATGCCTTATGTATGTATCCCCATCTATTATGTAATGTTGATGTAATGATATCCACCTTGAAAAAGCGTTTCAATATGAGGGTCTATCCTTGGTGGGACCTTCGAGTTCCTTTTGGATAGGGTCACATATTGGGCGTGACAGAGTGACTCTTTGTTGCATGTTGAGGGATTTTTATATGATCTATCTATGTTATTACTGTTGAGAGAACTTGCACTAGTGAAAGTATGAACCCTATGCCTTGTTTCCTACCATTGCAATACCGTTTATGCTCACTTTTATCATTAGTTACCTTGCTGTTTTTATATATTCAGATTACAAAAACCTATATCTACCATCCATATTGCACTTGTATCACCATCTCTTCTCCGAACTAGTGCACCTATACAATTTACCATTGTATTGGGTGTGTTGGGGACACAAGAGACTCTTTGTTATTTGGTTGCAGGGCTGTTTGAGAGAGACCATCTTCATTCTACGCCTCCTACGGATTGATAAACCTTAGGTCATCCACTTGAGGGAAATTTGCTACTGTCCTACAAACATGTGCACTTGCAGGCCCAACAACGTCTACAAGAAGAAGGTTGTGTAGTAGACATCATCCACCTCCCAGGGACGGCGAGCACCAGGGCGCCAACCGAGGGGGAGGTGTTCGATGATGAAGTGCTCGCCGCCGCCGGGCTCGAGGTTGTCGAGGAACCGAGCACCCGTGGCGGTGGCACCCAGGAGGAGTAGCTTCTTCGGGCCATGGGCGCTAGCTTCTGGAAACTGCAGACGATCCACCGTGCCTGCCTGGACAAGGTGAAGTCCAGGGAGGCGGTGGCGGGCAAGGTGGGGGCAGACCTCAGGGAGCGCGTCACCGAGGCGCAAGCCTGGTTCCGCTAGGCCCCCGAGGAGCTGAAGGCCGCCCAAGGCCAGCTGATGGAGCACGAGCTGGAGCTTATCCTGAAGCAGGCCGACATCGAGAAGGCCTAGGAGACGGCGAGGGAAGAGGCCACCAAGGCCGAGGCCGCCCGGTCCAAGCGCTAGGCCGAGCTGGACTCTCAGGAGTAGGACCTCGTCGCCCGTGAGGCGGCGCTTGCTGCCACTATCCGCGGCAAGGACGAGGAGGTCGAGAACCTTGCCGCGGTGCAGACTCGGGAGCTGGAGCAGAAGCACAAGGAAGCTCTTGATGCACAAGCCCTGGCCCACGGCGACAAGGTGAAGGAGCTGGAGGTGGAGCGGGATGGCCTGAAGACCAGGACCGAGGAGCTGGTGAAGGAGAAGGACACGGTGAACTGTGCCTTGACGGTGGCACAGGCGGACGTCCTTGACAAGGCCGAGCAGCTCTCCCGCGCCAACGACTCCATCAAGGACCTGAAGCTGAAGCTGGAGGGCCTTGAGGGGATGCTGTCGTAGGTCAGGACCTGGGAGGGAACCCTGACCAAGAGCCTGGCAGAGGAGAGGCAGCGGTGGAAGAACGACGCCACCAACCATGCAGATTTCGTGAAGGGCGAGAACCTCTGTATCAGTCGCATCACCAACGTCGCCAATAGGATCACCAAGCAGCTGGCCGACATGGGAATGCCAGATGTGTGGTACGCCCTGGAGCCGAATGTGAGACCCAATGTCAAGTTGACCCTGTTCTTCGAGGGCATTCTTGGAGCCCTGGAACGATTCAACTCCAACTGGGCGAGCTCCCTGGCCAGCGAGGCCCGGATACTTTGCCGGGGCGCCATGACCAAGGTCCTCACCAAGCTAGCATACTGGAACCCCAACCTTGACTTTGACGCCGCGCTGGATAGCTTGCCGGAGGATGCAGACCTCATGATGCTCGAGGAGCGTATCAAGCCCATCATCAGCCGCGTTGGCGGAATTCAGAGGGTAGAGGGCCAGCGCCGGGATTAGGCACCCTGTTTCTTATCACCGTTGCAGGTTCATGACCAAGACAATGTTTATCCTTAGCTAGAACTGCAGCAACAATTGATTTAATATAACTCTACGGTGTTTTAAAATGATGCAAGTTATTTCCCTGTTCAACCTCTCCTTGTATGTCCACCCTACGCCAATTGGGCAGGCTTGCCGGCACGTAAACCCAAACCGCAACGCTTTGAAGGACGGATCCTTTAGCGGACGGCAGGGTGTGCTTGCTAACATGCGAACCACCTTGATGTTCTCAGCGCGGCCGTTCGAACTATCGAGCGGACTCGAGACAGAGCGAGAGTGTTACCAATAGCGGAAGGCCACCCTGCCGTTCTCGACGCAGCCGCTCGATCTGTTGAGGAGACTCGAAACAAACCAAGGGCGTTGCCAATAATGGAAGGGCCCCACTGCGTGCAGGTTTCTCATATAATGGAAAGATCTCCGAGGAGGATAACCTTATATAAAAAGGAATTACTCAGAGTTTTTGCATGACTTAGCTTTCTTGTTGTCGCCCGAACGCTTGCCACATCCGCTGACGGTGTTGCTCGCTTGGTCGCCTTCTTCCTTGGAAGCCATGGCGACAGAGAACTGTTGGGCTGACGGCCGAATCAGATTTTCACAACTGTGGCCCCCTACCTGGCGCGCCAAAGATGTCGGTGGAAACGACACCTATGGGATCACGGGAATCCCTACTACGGTTGCCGGGCGCGGGGTCGTGAGAAGAGCGGGATTAGCAATCAGCATAAGCACACGGGTCGTTTACCCAGGTTCGGGCCGTGAGGATGCGTAATACCTAGTCCTGTCTTGAGCTAGCTACGATGAGTGTAACTTGTCCAAGGATCCAAATCCTTCTCCTGGATGCCCCGGGCCTCCTTTTATAGTCAAGGGGGTCGCCACAGTGGCACACAGGAGGTGGCATCGGTGTACAGTGGCTAAGCTTATCGCTTAGCCATTATGGGACAAGACACATTTAATGCGCCCCTAAGGTGTCCCTCTCACTTTATCAGGGACGGAAACTAGCCCCCGTCCCGTCCGTCGCCGCCCCACCTTTTTCCGACACGCGTCTAGGCCAGCGGTGCGCATGGTGCCATGTAGGCTCGCAAGATGCTGAGGTGGCGCGGTGGTAGGGCCTTCACAAAGATTTGCATGCCACCACATAGGCGCTCGCTGAGCTGGCTTGGAAGCCTCACATCAACACGCAGGTGCCGGCCTAGCTGGTGGGCTAGCATCTGCATGAGAGCGGTGGTGGAAACTTGGTGGGCGTGCGCCTGGCTGTGGCCCCGCAGATGTCCTCGGCAAGGGCCTTGCCGGGGCCCCGACAAGGATATTGCCGTGGTGTTGTGGTTGTCTCTGGCAAGGATCTTGCCGGAGGTCTTGTGGGTTTCCTCGGCAAGGATCTCGCCGAGGTTTGTCGTCTTATAATCCTCATCTGACTTGGAGTGTTCATGATCTTCACAAAGATCTGCATGCCATCATGGAGGCGCCTTCCGAGCCTTGGTCCCAATGTGGTTGGTGCTGTTGGAAACCTGGGGCTCAAGGGTGGCGCGCTCCACTGGTGTGGGCAAGTTCCCCGGCAAGGTTCTTGCCGTGGCTACGGAAGCTGCCCCGGCAAAGGTTTCGCCGGGGGAGCCTGTCCTGCCCTCTTGCTCTTTGTCTCTGTGTCTTGGTGTTGCTTTGACCATCTTGACTCCTCCCTCTGCCCTGCTAAGCGTGGCCGTGGGTGCGGCTCTGACTGCCCGTGCACAAGTAAGGGGTACAAAGGAGTGCCCCTAATTTAGTACACCGACACCCGAAAGCTTAAATAATCCACAAATTTCATCCACATATATGAAATGCATATCAGGATGTTCGGTTTTGTCTCCTACATAAGTATTAGCTAGCAGTTGTTCTATCATACCCGAAGGAATTTCATAAACAAAGTTTTAAGTAGGTACAGTAGGTTGAGTGGCAACTAATTGTGCTTCCGGACAAGGTGAAGGTACCCCAAACAAACCCCTCAAAGGATTGTTTTCCATAGTAACAAGTTACAATAAATTTTAGCACACTATATAAATTTTTCCTTACCAATTTCCAGTTACCAAGAGCGCTTCACTCCCCGGCAACGACGCTAGAAAAGAGTCTTGATGACCCACAAGTATAGGGGATTAATCATAGTCCTTTCTATAAGTAAGAGTGTTGAACCCAACGAGGAGCAGGAGGAAATGAAAAGTGATTTTCAGCAAGGTAATTTCTGCAAGCACTGAAATTGTCGCTAATAGGTAGTTTGATAGCAAGATAATTCATAACGAGCAAGTAACGGTAATGGTAACTAAAGTGCATCAAAGTAGCCCAATCCTTTTGTGGCATAGGACAGGCCAAAACGGTCTCTTATAATAAGCAAAGCGTTCTTGAGGGCACACGGGAATTTCACCATGTCACTTTCATCATGTTGGTTTGATTCATGTTCGCTACTTTGATAATTTGATATGTGGGTGCATCAGTGCTGAGGTGTTGTTCTTACTTGCACAAACCTCTTACTCATGATTAACCCCCTCGGAAGCATCCGCAACTACGAGAGAAGTATTAATATAAAATCTAACCATTGCATTAAACATATGGATCCAAATCAGTCCCATACGAAGTAGCGCATAAAATAGGGTTAAAGCTTCTATCACTCTAGCAACCTGTCATCTAATAACTACTCCACAATGCATTCCCTTAGGCCCAAAGATGGTGAAGTGCCATGTAGTCGACGTTCACATGACACCACTAAGGGAGTCACAACATACATATCATCAAAATATCAAACACATATCAACTTCACATGATTACTTGCAGCATGACTTCTCCCTTGACCTCAAGAAAAAAAGTAACTACTCACAAATGATATTTATGCTCAAGATTAGAGGGGTATTAAATAGCATAATGGATCTGAACATATAATATTCCACCAAATAAACCATACAGTAATCAACTACAAGATGCAATCAACACTATTAGTCACCCACAGGTACCAATCTAAGGATCCAGTGCAAAGATTGAACACAGGAGATGAACTAGGGTTTGAGAGGAAATGGTGCTATTGAAGATGTCGATGAATATTGCCCTCCCAAAGATGAGAGGGTTGTTTGTGATGACAGTGGCTTCGATTTCTCCCTCCGGGAGAATAGTTCCCCCGATGGAATCGCTCCACCGGAGGGCAAAAGTGCTCCTGCCCAAGTTCCGCCTCGAGGCGGCGGCGCTCCATCCTGAAAGTCCTCTCCTTTTTTTCTAGGTCAAAATGACTTATATACTAGAAGATGGGCAACAGAGGTGGGCTGGACTGAGCACAACTCACCAGGGCATGCCTGGGGGGGCCTAGCGCACCCTGGTGTCTTGTGCTCACCACGTGGCCCCCTCCAGTAGTTATTTGCTCCAGTATTTTTATATATTCCAAAACAATTCTCGGTAAATTTTTCAGCTCATTTGGAGATGTGTAGAATAGGTAACTCTGACATAGCTTTTTCAGGTGCAGAATTCCAGCTCTCGGCATTCTCCCTCTTTGTTTAAACCTTGCATATTATGAGAGAAAAGGCATTAGAATTACTCCAAAAGGCATTATTATGCATAAAAACATTATAAATAATGGTAGGAAATCATGATGCAAAATGGACGTATCCGTGAAATATTACCCATTGAAGAAATAGCTGAAGAAGTGATCATTCCCCGTCATGAACAAACTGCTACTACTGAAGAAAATGACTCTGATGAAAATGCTCAACCTCAACAAGGCCCTCCTCCAGCTCATTCACGAGTGGCGAATGAAGTGCAGATTGATAAGATCCTCGACAATATCAATGCACACGGTCCCCTCACTTGCTTAAGAGCTTCACATCTAGCTAACTTGTGTGGGCATTTTGCATTTGTCTCTATCACAGAGCCCACCAAAGTTGATGAAGCATTTCTAGAGCATGAGTGGATTCAAGTCATGTAAGAAGATTTGCAACAATTCGAGCTCAACAATGTGTGGGAGCTTGTGAATAGTCCTGATCCATGCAAGCACAATATCATTGGCACTAAGTGTATCTACCACAACAAGCAAGACGAAAATGGCCAAGTGGTAAGAAATAAGGCTCATCTTGTAGCACAAGGCTACACACAGGTTGAGGGTATTGATTTCGGTGAAACATTTGCACATGTTGCTAGGCTTGAAGCTATTCGTATATTGCTTGCATATGCTAACCATCACAATGTTCTCTTATATCAAATGGATGTGAAAAGTGCATTCCTCAATGGTAAGCTTGAGGAAGAAGTATATGTTGCTCAACCACTAGGTTTTGAGGATCCAAAGCATCCTGAAAAAGTCTTCAGACTGAACAAGGATCTCTATGGCCTCAAGCAAGCCCCACGGTCTTGGTATGATACTCTGATGGAATTCCTGAAGAAAAAGGGTTTCAAACCCGGTTCACTTGACCCTACTCTTTTCACTAAGTCTTATGATGGTGAACTGTTCATATGCCAAATATATGTTGATGGTATTATCTTTGGTTGCACTAACAAGCGTTTCAGTGACGAATTTGCATATATGATACGTGAAGAATATCATATGTCTATGATGGGAGAATTGAAATTCTTCCTTGGTCTTCAAATTCGTCAACAACCAAATGGCATCTTCATTTCTCAAGAGAAATATCTCAAAGATTGCCTGAAGAAATTTGGCATGCAAGACTGCAAAGGCCTCCAAATTCCAATGCCTACTAATGGCCAACTCGACACTGACGAAAATGGTAAAGATTTTGATCAGAAGGTATATCGCTCCATGGTTGGTTTGCTAATTTACCTATATGCATCTAGGCCAGACATTATGCCTAGCATTTGCATGTGTGACCGATTTCAAGCGACACCGAAGGATTCACACCACCAGGCTGTGAAACATATTATTCGATAGTTAGCTCACACACCAATGCTTGGAATATGGTACCCCAAGGGCTCATCTTTTGATCTGGTTGCATTTTCTTATTTTGATTATGCTGGAGATCGTGTGGATCGCAAGTCAGGCACATGTCATTTCCTCGGATGATTTCTTGCCTGTTGGTCCTCAAAGAAGAAGACTAGCATGGCACTTTCCACAGTCGATGTTGAATACATTACCGTTGGTGCCTGCTGCTCATAGTTGCTATGGATGAAGCAAACCCTCAAGGACTATGGCATTAATGTGAAGAAAGTCCCTCTCTTCTTTGACAACGAGAGTGCTATCAAGATCGCCCACAACCCGGTGCAACATTATAAGACGAAGCATATTCATATTCGTCGCCATTTTCTTCATGATCATGTGCGGAAAGGAGACATTGTCATCAACCAAGTGAAGACTGAAGACCAGCTTGCCGATATCTTCACTATGCCCTTAAATGAAAAGAGGTTTTGCAAGTTGCGGTGTGAGCTAAACATCTTAGAATCTTTGAATGTCCTTTGAAGTGGACACACATCCTAACGCCTATGCATTTTAGATGATTTTGATGCACAACACACGAAGTAACGTTTTTCTTCAATCAATGAAGACTAACCCTCTAAGTGTGAATAAATTAATGAAGAACTTGACTCTTAAAACCCAACAAAAATTGTACATAGTGTCCGAAGTCATCATAGTTCCTATACGGTGGGTAACGCCACCACCTCTTTATGACATTCTTCAGTTTGAGTTTTTTGTCATTTGCAATTTCGTCAAACTTTTCAAATTCGTCTTTTGAGTTTATTCTTCACTGCGTAATATATATATAGATTTTTGTTTGAGCTTTTCATGTCCTCAACAACATCCACATATTGCTAATTCTTCAATTCGATTTCTTCATCTATGTGGATGTGATCGGACCCGCTCCCCTCTATGCTAAGCTCAACCCACTCTGTTCACAAATTCTTCAGATGTGTTCTACTAGACACCATTCAAAGTCTTCATTGTGTCCTTGACAGCTGAAGAAATTGCGAACACATTTAAAAATGCTCAAAAGTTTTTTTGGTTGAAGCTATAACTTCATCCTGTGCTTTCACTTAGACAAATTAGGATGAAAATGCATGCATGACACGTGTCGCCGAGATGTGAATGGTCAGGGGCTTATCCGTCCAAATTTTTGGACCCTTCAGTTTTCACTGCGGCTATAAATAACCTTGACCATGTCAACACTAGTTCACTTCGTTCCCTTGCTCCCTTCGCTCTCAGTCCTCAAACCCTAGCACCGTCGTTGGATCTCATCGCCGCCAGAGAAGAAGAGCTTCACTGCCTCAACTTCTTCATCGACATACTCATGTCGGACGTGGATTTCTTCACCTCCGCCGCCGCCAGAGACGTCTTCCGTCGCCGAGTTAGTGCACGGAAGATCTGAGCTAACTATTTCCTTCGCCTCATCGTCCAGTTCATCGAGTTCATCACTTGGGTAAATTAAATGCTTATTTACTGTCCTGCTTTGATGTTCACTCTACTCAAAAATATTCAAGTGCTATTTTAACCACTCTTTTCAATTCTTCAGCACTTCCATTTGGCCAGTCTTGTGTATTTCATCATTGGTATACTTAACAAATAGATTCCTCAGATGTGCAAATTGCTTCAATCTGTACAAATCTAGAACCTAAGTCAAGAACACTTGATGAAATTCTTCAAGACGATAAGGGTCAATTTCCTCAAACGGTTTATTTTGAAAATCTCTGAGAACGCATGTGATTCTTCCCTATTTCCTCGCAACTATACTCTGTTCACAAGTACAATGTCTGCCTACGAATCTCTAGGTTCTCACCAACTTAATTCATTTGCAGCACAGCTTGAGGAAAACCTTCAATCTTCATCAGAGTCCTCAAAAGTTCAAAAACCTGAGTTCAAGAAAATGGTTGAAGGAAAGAGACCTCGAAAAGTAGGCATGAGAAAGGAAGAACAGGTTGCTTTTGAGATCTCTGATGACTTGTATGCAGGGTACTGCACGCCTGACGAAAATGTTCCTGGCCCAGAAACTGACAAGCAGCGCAAGACTCATATGCAAAAGATAAAACACAGATGGGCGTATGAGTGGAGAGCTTACAGATATGTCACTCACAAGTACATGAAGGAATTCACCATTAAGCCTCCTTGCAAAAGACCACCGCTTGCTCCTAGTCAAAAGGCTGATCCCACAAGTGTCAGAAGGGGCGAAGAATTCCCCGAGGAATGGAGGAAATATTAGGACAAGTTGGACAAACAAGCCAAGAAGGTTGTTGAAGAATTCAACCGTGCCTTAAAGGCTTTAGCTGAAGCAAGTGGCAGTGGCAGTGCCAGCGCTCCAAAGAAGGCTATGCAAAAGAAGCCTACACACAAGCCAAAGCCATCTGATCCAATGCCCTCAGTGGCCAGGCCCAAAGCTTCAAAAGTTGCTGCTCCTAAGATTTCAAAATCTTCAGTGCCTCCTCCTGCTTCAAGTTCCTCAATGGTAGTAGCAAAAGCTTCAACACCGGTTGATGTCTACTACACAACCTTCTTCTTGTAGACGTTGTTGGGCCTGCAAGTGCGTAGGACAGTAGCAAATTTCCCTCAAGTGGATGACCTAAGGTTTATCAATCCGTAGGAGGCATAGGATAAAGATGGTCTCTCTCAAACAACCCTGCAACCAAATAAAAAAGAGTCTCTTGTGTCCCCAACACACCCAATACAATGGTAAATTGTATAGGTGCACTAGTTCGGCGAAGAGATGAAGATACAAGTGCAAAATAGATAGTAGATATAGGTTTTTGTACTCTGAAATAATAAAAACAGCAAGGTAGCGAGCGATAAAAGTGAGCGTAAATGGTATTGCAATGGTAGGAAACAAGGCCTAGGGTTCATACTTTCACTAGTGTAAGTTCTCTCAACAATAATAACATAGATATAACATACGACAAGCCCTCAACATGCAATAAAGAGTCACTCCAAAGACACTAGTAGCGGAGAACAAATGTAGAGATTATGGTTGGGTACGAAACCACCACAAAGCTATTCTTTCGGATCGATCTATAAAAGAGTTCGTACTAGAATAACACCTTAAAATACAAATCAACGAAAACCCTAATGTCACCTAGATACTCCATTGTCACCTCAAGTATCCGTGGGCATGATTATACGATATGCATCACACAATCTCATATTCATCCAACCAACATAAAAGTACTTCAAAGAGTGCCCCAAAGCTACTACCGGAGAGTCAAGAACGTGTGCCAACCCCTATGCATAGGTTCCCAAGTGTCACGAAACCCGCAAGTTGATCACCAAAACATACATCAAGTGGCACATGATATCCCATTGTCACCACAGATAATCACGGCAATACATACATCAAGTGTTCTCATAAAGACTCAATCCGATAAGATAACTTCAAAGGGGAAACTCAATTCATCACAAGAGAGTAGAGGGGGAGAAACATCATAAGATCCAACTACAATAGCAAAGCTCGGGATACGTCAAGATCGTGCCATAGAAGAACACAAGAGAGAACACGAGAGAGAGAGAGAGAGAGAGATCAAACACATAGCTATTGGTACATACCCTCAGCCCCGAGGGTGAACTACTCCCTCCTCGTCATGGATAGCGCCGGGATGATGAAGATGGCCTCTGGTGATGGGATCCCCCTCCGGCAGGGTGCCGGAACAGGGTCCCGATTGGTTTTTGGTGGCTACAGAGGCTTGCGGCAGCGGAACTCCCGATCTATTTTCTGTTTTGGAAGTTTTAGGATATGTAGGTATATATGGGTGCAGGGAGAACGTCGGTGGACCTCCGGGTTGCTCACGAGGTAGGGGGGCGCGCCTAGGGGGGAGGGCGCGCCCCCCACCCTCGTGGGTAGCCCGGGACTCCCTTGGCGTGCACTCCAAGCCCATCAGGTTGGTTTCCTTCCAAAATTAACTTCTCCAGTTGATTTCGTTCCGTTTTGACTCCGTCTGATATTCCTTTTCCTCGAAACACTGAAATAGGCATAAAACAGCAAATCTGGGCTGGGCCTCCGGTTAATAGGTTAGTCCCAAAAATAATATAAAAGTGGATAATAAAGCCCAATATTGCCTAAAACAGTAGATAAAGTAGCATGGAGCAATCAAAAATTATAGATACGTTGGAGACGTATCAAGCATCTCCAAGCTTAATTCCTGCTCGTCCTCGAGTAGGTAAATGATAAGAAAGAATTTTTGATGCGGAGTGATATCTTAGCATAATTTCAATGTAAATCTTCTTAATTGTGATATGAATATTCAGATCCGAAAGATTCAAGACAAAAGTTCATATTGACACAAAAATAATAATACTTCAAGCATACTAATCAAAGCAATCATGTCTTCTCAAAATAGCATGGCTAAAGAAAGTTATCCCTACAAAATCATATAGTCTGGCTGTTGCTCTATCTTCATCACACAAAGTATTTAATCATGCACAAGCCCGATGACAAGCCAAGCAATTGTTTCATACTTCGATAATCTCAAACTCTTTCAACTTTCACGCAATACATGAGCGTGAGCCATGGACATAGCACTATATGTGGAATAGAAGGGTGGTTGTGGAGAAGACAAAAAGGAGAAGATAGTCTCACATCAACTAGGCGTATCAACGGGCTACGGAGATGCCCATTAATAGATATCAATGTGAGTGGGTAGGGATTGCCATGCAACGGATGCACTAGAGCTATAAATATATGAAAGCTCAATAAAAGAAACTAAGTGGGGTGCATCCAACTGGCTTGCTCACGAAGACCTAGGGCACTTTTGAGGAAGCCCATCATTGGATTATACAAGCCAAGTTCTATAATGAAAAATTCCCACTAGTATATGAAGTGACAACACATGAGACTCTCTATCATGAAGATCATGGTGCTACTTTGAAGCACAAGTGTGGTAAAAGGATAGTAGCATTGTCCCTTCTCTCTTTTTCTCTCATTTTTTTTATTTGGGCCTTTTCTCTCTTTTTTATGGCCCCTTTTTTTATTTGGGCTTCTTTGGCCTCTTTTATTTTATTTCGTCCGGAGTCTCATCCCGACTTATGGGGGAATCATAGTCTCCATCATCCTTTCCTCACTTGGGACAATGCTCTAATAATGATGATCATCACACTTTTATTTTTCTTACAACTCAACAATTACAACTCGATACTTAGAACAAAGTATGACTCTATATGAACGCCTCCGGCGATGTACCGGGATATGCAATGAATCAAGAGCGACATGTATGAAAATTATGAAGGTGGCCTTGCCACAAATACAATGCCAACTACATGTTCATGCAAAAAGCAATATGACAATTATGGAGCGTGTCATAATAAACGGAATGGTGGAAAGTTGCATGGCAATATATCTCGGAATGGCTATGGAAATGCCATGATAGGTAGGTATGGTGGCTGTTTTGAGGAAGGTATATGGTGGGTGTATGATACCGGCGAAAAGTGCGCGGTATTGGAGAGGCTAGCAAGGGTGGAAAGATGGGAGTGCATATAATCCATGGACTCAACATTAATCATAAGAACTCATGCACTTGTTGCAAAAATTTAGAAGTCATCAAAAACCAAAGCACTACGCGCATGCTCCTAGGGGGATAGATTGGTAGGAAAAGACCATCACTCGTCCCCGCCCGCCACTCATAAGGAAGACAATCAATAAATAAAATTGTGCTCCAACTTCATCACAAAGCGGTTCACCATACGTGCATGCTACGGGAATCACAGACTTCAACACAAGCATTTTTTAAATTCATAATCACCCAACTAGCATTACTTTGATATTATCAC
The DNA here is from genome assembly GCF_018294505.1 of Triticum aestivum. Lineage (NCBI taxonomy): Eukaryota > Viridiplantae > Streptophyta > Magnoliopsida > Poales > Poaceae > Triticum > Triticum aestivum. The sequence goes on along the minus strand of NC_057810.1, from coordinate 485,020,530 downwards.
CTCCATATCTCAAAACAATTATCAAGCATCAAACTTATCTTAGTATTCAACGCACTCAAAAGAAAGTTTCACATATCTTGAACACCAAGTATATTAACATTAAGCGAATTACCATGCTATTAACGACTCTCAAAATAATATAAGTGAAGCATGAGAGATCAATTTTCTTTAAAACAAATCCACCACCATGCTCTAAAAGATCTAAGTGAAGCACTAGAGCAAAAATTATCATGCTCAAAAAGATATAAGTGAAGCACTATGAGCAACCTATCAAATTCTAATTTATGTATGACTCTCTCTCATTAAAGAATTCAGATATTGGTACTTTATTCAAACAGCAAGCAAAGCTAAAGGAAACTACAATGCAAGGATAGCACAACTCATGTGAAGAAGCAAAAACTTAGGCTCAACCAATACTAACCGATAGTTGTTGAAGAAGAAAGGTGGGATGCCTACCGGGGCATCCCCAAGCTTAGATGCTTGAGACTTCTTGAAATATTATCTTGGGGTGCCTTGGGCATCCCCAAGCTTGAACTTTTGTGTCTCCTTAATTCCTCTCATATCATGGTCTCTCTTTTTATCAAAAGCTTCATTCACAACAAACTCAACAAGAACTCGTGAGATAGGTTAGTATAAACAACCTTATCATTTTCTACTGTAACAAATCACTAAAATTATTATTCAACATTGCATACTAAATGCCTCTGCATATTTAATACTCCTATCATCAAATAGAATCATTAAACAAGCAAACATATGCAAACAACGCAAACATAACAGCAATCTGCCAAAACAGTACAGTCGGTAAAGAATGCAAGAGTATCAATACTTCCCTAACTCCATACGAACTAAAATTCCCACTGAAATAAATTTATCAGAGCTCAATATGCAAAAAGATTCAACGTTATACCATGCTCTGACTTTTCTAGGGAATTTTTGCAACAGCGGTAAACTTTCTGTTTTCAAACAGCAACATGTATACTAGCAAAATAAGCATGCCAAAGGCTATCCTTGACTTTTTAATTGAAACTAAAGAGGCAAAACATTATCCTAACTAACAGCACGCAAAAACTAACAAAATAAAATGACGCTCCAAGCAAAACACATATCATGTGGTGAATAAAAATATAGCTCCAAGTAAAGTTACCGATGAACGAAGACGAAAGAGGGGATGCCTTCCGGGGCATCCCCAAGCTTAGGCTCTTGGTTGTCCTTGAATATTACCTTGGGGTGCCTTGGGCATCCCCAAGCTTAGGCTCTTTCCACTCCTTATTCGATAGTCCATCGAATCCTTACCCAAAACTTGAAAACTTCAACCACACAAAACTCAAAACAAAACTCGTAAGCTCCGTTAGTATAAGGAAGTAAAACTACCACTTAGGTACTGTAATGAACTCAATCTAAATTCATATTGGTGCAATATCTACTGTACTCCAACTTATCTATGGTTCATACCCTCCGATACTACTCATAGATTCATCAAAATAAGCAAACAACACATAGAAAACAGAATCTGTCAAAAACAGAACAGTCTGTAGTAATCTGTATCAAACGTATACTTCTGGAACCCCAAAAATTATGAAATAAATTTCTGGACCTGAGAAATTTGTCTATTAATCATCTGCAAAAAGAATCAACCTAAAAGCACTCTCCAGTAAAAAGATGGCAGATAATCTCGTGAGCGCTAAAGTTTCTGTTTTTCACAGCAAGATCATATAAACTTCACTCAAGTCTTCCCAAAGGTTCTACTTGGCACTTTATTGAAACAAAAGCTATAAAACATGATTACTACAGTAGTATAATCATGTGTACACACAAAAACAGTAAGGATAAATATTGGGTTGCCTCCCAACAAGCGTTTTTCTTTAATGCCTTTTAGCTAGGCATGATGATGATAATGATGCTCACATAAAAGGTAGGAATTGAAACATAACGGGAGCATCATGAAGCATATGACTAGCACATTTAAGTCTAACCCACTTCCTATGCATAGGGATTTTGTGAGCAATCAACTTATGGGAACAATAATCAACTAGCATAGGATGGCACTACAAGCATAGCTTCAAGAATTTAAGCACATAGAGAGGAAACTTGACATTATTGCAATTCCTACAAGCATATGTTCCTCCCTCATAATAATTTTCAGTAGCATCATGAATGAATTCAACAATATAACCAGCACCTAAAGCATTCTTTTCATGATCTACAAGCATAGAAAATTTTCTACTCTCCACATAAGCAAACTTCTTCTTTATAGCATACGTATCATCACAATAATCATCATAAATAGGAGGCATGCTTTCATCATAGTAAATTTGCTCATCAAAGCTTGGGGGACAAAAAATATCATCTCCATCAAACATAGCTTCCCCAAGCTTGTGGCTTTGCATATCATTAGCATCACGGATATTCAAAGAATTCATACTAACAACATTGCAATCATGCTCATCATATAAAAACGTTCTATAGATTTCTTCTTCTAGCACTTGAGCACAATTATCCTTTCCATCATACTCACGAAAGATATTAAAAAGGTGAAGCGTATGAGACAAACTAAACTCCATTTTTTTGTAGTTTTCTTTTATAAACTAGACTAGTGCTAAAACAAGAAACAAAAAGATTCGATTGCAAGATCTAAAGATATACCTTCATGCACTCACCTCCCCGGCAATGGCGCGAGAAAAGAGCTTGATGTCTACTACACAACCTTCTTCTTGTAGACGTTGTTGGGCCTGCAAGTGCACAGGTTTGTAGGCAGTAGCAAATTTCCCTCAAGTGGATGACCTAAGGTTTATCAATCCGTAGGAGGCGTAGGATGAAGATGGTCTCTCTCAAACAACCCTACAACCAAATAAAAAAGAGTCTCTTGTGTCCCCAACACACCCAGTACAATGGTAAATTGTATAGGTGCACTAGTTCGGCGAAGAGATGAAGATACAAGTGCAAAATAGATAGTAGATATAGGTTTTTGTACTCTGAAATAATAAAAACAGCAAGGTAGCGAGCGATAAAAGTGAGTGTAAATGGTATTGCAATGGTAGGAAACAAGGCCTAGGGTTCATACTTTCACTAGTTTAAGTTCTCTCAACAATAATAACATAGATATAACATACGACAAGCCCTCAACATGCAATAAAGAGTCACTCCAAAGACACTAATAGCGGAGAACAAATGTAGAGATTATGATTGGGTACGAAACCACCACAAAGCTATTCTTTCGGATCGATCTATAAAAGAGTTCATACTAGAATAACACCTTAAAATACAAATCAACGAAAACCCTAATGTCACCTAGATACTCCATTGTCACCTCAAGTATCCGTGGTCATGATTATACGATATGCATCACACAATCTCATATTCATCCAACCAACATAAAAGTACTTCAAAGAGTGCCCCAAAGCTACTACCGGAGAGTCAAGAACGTGTGCCAACTCCTATGCATAGGTTCCCAAGTGTCACGAAACCCGCAAGTTGATCACCAAAACATACATCAAGTGGCACATGATATCCCATTGTCACCACAGATAATCACGGCAATACATACATCAAGTGTTCTCATAAAGACTCAATCCGATAAGATAACTTCAAAGGGGAAACTCAATTCATCACAAGAGAGTAGAGGGGGAGAAACATCATAAGATCCAACTACAATAGCAAAGCTCGGGATACGTCAAGATCGTGCCATAGAAGAACACAAGAGAAAACATGAGAGAGAGAGAGAGATCAAACACATAGCTATTGGTACATACCCTCAGCCCCGAGGGTGAACTACTCCCTCCTCGTCATGGATAGCACCTAGATGATGAAGATGGCCTCTGGTGATGGGATCCCCCTCCGGCAGGGTGCCGGAACAGGGTCCTGATTGGTTTTTGGTGGCTACAGAGGCTTGCGGCGGCGGAACTCCCGATCTATTTTCTGTTTTGGAAGTTTTAGGGTACGTAGGTATATATGGGTGCAGGGAGAACGTCGGTGGACCTCCGGGTTGCTCACGAGGTAGGGGGGCGCGCCTAGGGGGAGGGCGCTCCCCCCACCCTCGTGGGTAGCCCGGGACTCCCTTGGCGTGCACTCCAAGCCCATCAGGTTGGTTTCCTTCCAAAATTAACTTCTCCAGTTGATTTCGTTCCGTTTTGACTCCGTCTGATATTCCTTTTCCTCGAAACACTGAAATAGGCATAAAACAGCAAATCTGGGCTAGGCCTCCGGTTAATAGGTTAGTCCCAAAAATAATATAAAAGTGGATAATAAAGCCCAATATTTCCTAAAACAGTAGATAAAGTATCATGGAGCAATCAAAAATTATAGATACGTTGGAGATGTTTCACCGGTCATGCTCGCATCTTGCCAGCGCACCAAGGGCTTTCAAATAGCCTCAATTGCTGCATCAAGTGCCTTAGCTAGTCGGCAACCAACTTCTTCAATACCCAAGCTAAAGCAAAAAGCTATTGCTGGCCATGGAACTAGGCCAAGTCCCAAGAGCAAGGTTGTAGTGCCTCAGGTTGATGAACATGGGCTCGCACATGAAGATGAGCTCGCCGAATTCCTCAAAAGAAAGCAAGAGAAAGCTGCAATTGCAAAGAACTCTTATGTTCCATTGTTGCTGGACCCTAAGAAATTGCTTGATTTCATTGACATCTGGTGCACAAACCCAAAACGCCTCTTGACGATCTCAATTTACCACCTGGTCTAGGCCATATGATTTCTTCATTCATCTTGAATGAGAAGTACAAGATTGCACACGCTAAACTAGTGCATAAACAAAAGGTGCAAAAGGCAAAGGAACTGAGGAAGAAAATGTTGTCTGTATCTCCTCAACGTCTTGTGACATTACAATCTGAATTCATCAGCTGTCTGAAGAATATGAGAGACAAGCCAATCCTTGCTATGGTGTGAAAGAACGATTCCTCACTGCCTCAACCAAGGTGGTTGAAGACCAAACAAGAGAGAAGCCGCCAAGTTTGGCATAGTACCAGCTTCATGTTCCTCAACTCCACCTCAAAACCACATAGGCCAGTGAAACTTTCATCTCCTCTATAGACTGTCAGGGCAACCGAAGATGTTGCGCCTGAAGAAATTCCTAGGAAGACTGCAAGTGTTGTGCCTAAAGAACCCACTAGGGTGACTTCATCAATCATGCCTGATGAAACTGCTCCAACCAGTTCCTCGGTAGCAGATTCAACAACGACTTCATCTTTGAAGCTTATTACTCTTCCTTCTGGATCAGAAGCGAAGAAGACAAAGGCTGCTGAGAGAGAAGCAAAGAAGAGAAAGGCATCAGCTCCACCTATGCCTGAATCCCTAAAGAAATTGAAGACGACAACATTGTCTTCAATTGTCATTCCTATTGCCGCAATACTAGTCTCATCAGCACCCCCTACTAGCAATCTTGAGAATCTTCAAATGGTTCCATATGGGGTGGATTATGAAATCTCTCAGGCTGATGATGAAGAAGATAGCCATTCTGTTGCTTCCACAGAGCGAATGGATGAACAAATTGAGGTTGATGCTAATGTATCAATGCCTCAAGATACTACTCATAGTCCTCAGCAAACTCCACTGATTGAAGAAAATGAGGAGGAAGTGGATATTGATGGCGAGACTACTCCACCAATTCATGACGAATTTTGGGAAGCAGCTCACCCAAATTTGCCTCTCACCACTCCCCTCACAAGAGTGCCTCAGTCACCTCAGCGCACTAAAGAAATTCCTACTGGCTCTGAAGAACAACAACCATTTCTCAACAACATTACTGAAGAAATTCCAGATGCAACAGCTGATGAAATTGCTCATAATGACTCTAATGTTGGATGTCATCAATGCATCTCCTCCTCGCGCCGATTCAATTCCCTCAGGAGATACAAATACAGTTCCAACTGCCACAGCGAAAGAAGTTGCTCGTGCCCTTGTCGTCACAGATCCTAATGATTCGACTAGGTCCCCATGACCAGTGCTTGATGTCAGAACCAAACGGCAAAATGTTCTACCAGTCCCCGTGATGCCAAAGATAGGCAAAGGCCTCAAGCGACTTAATTTTGATAGTGCCAAACTCTTCTAAGAGAAGAATTTCTTCATTGGTGAGTCACCCTATAACTCTGCCAAACTCAGGCGTTTGAGGTTCAGGACAACAACACATATGAATTTCTATGCCTCACAGTTATTTGACAAGAATAAAGTATTCCCGCATCGCCGTATTCCTCATGTGGATATGGAGTCAATACCATGCTTTCGGCCAGTCTTGGTTGTTCTTCATGATGCCGGTCTACTGAATTTCTGCACTGACGTCTCTGATTGGAATGAAGAACTCATTCTTCAATTTTATGCAACTGTACACTTCTCAGGCAATACTAACGACACTGCAACTTGGGCTCTGGACTGGATGAGTGAAGACACTCACTACAAAGCTGAATTGCTTCATGCTCTTCCAGTGGATCCACCCCAAGAAGGAGCAAATAAAATTTATGAAGAACCTGAGCTTCCTAATCATCTGATGCAATTGCTGATGAAGCCTATGGCTGAAGAAAATGCTCCAAGGACAACCTTCCTAGTGAAAGATTTCCTATATGTTCCGAAGACTGTCTATCGCATTCTGGCAACGACCCTCAATCCGATCAAAGGCCACAATTCAAACACGAGAAGTTTTGGGAGTTATGAAGAACCTGTTGCTTCATATCATCCATGTAACTCCTAGCGATATTCATGATTTTTCCTGAGGACTTGATACGTCTCCAACGTATCTATAATTTTTTATTGTTCCATGCTATTATATTATCCTTCTTGGATGTTTCATATGCATTAATATGCTATTTTATATCATTTTCTGGGACTAACCTATTAACCTAGTGCCCAGTGTCAGTTGTTGTTTTTTCCTTATTTTTGTCTTTTACAGAAAATCAATACCAAATGGAGTCCAAACGGAACGAAACTTTTTGAGGATTTTTCTTGGACCACAAGACAACCACGAAGCTTTGGGAGGAGGCCAGAGGAGCCACGAGAAGGCCACAAGCCCAAGAGGCACGCCCCCGAGGCTTGTGGGCCCCTCGGGACTCCCCTAACCCTAATCTCAGCTCCATAAATACCCAAATATTCCCCGTACACCAGAGGGCACACCAAAATACCTTTTCACCGTCGCAAGCTTCTGTTCTCGTGAGATCCCATCTTGGGGCCTTTTCTGGCGCTTTGCCGGAGGGGGGGGTCGATCATGGAGGGCCTCTACACCAACCTTGCTTCCCTTCTGATGATGTGTGAGTAGTTTACCACGGACCTACGGGTCCATAGCTAGCAGCTAGATGGCTTCTTCTCTCTCTTTGATCTTCAATACAATGTTCTCCTGAATGTTCTTGGAGATCTATTCAATGCAATCTTCTTTTGCGGTGTGTTTGGTGAGATCCGATGAATTGTGGGTTTATGATCGGATTATCAATGAATATTATTTGAGTCTTCTCTGAACTCTTTTATGCACCATTAAGATAGCTTTGTATTTCTCTCTAATCTATTGATCTTTCTTGCAATGGGAGAGGTTCTTTGTGATGGGTTCAATCATGCGGTGTCCTCACCCAGTGGCAGTAGGTGTAGCGAGGCATGTATTTCTATTGTTGTCCTTAAGGATAAAAGGATTGGGGTTTTACCATATTATTGGATCTATCGCTCTACATCATGTCATCTTGCTTAAGGCATTACTGTGTTCTTATGAACTTAATACTCTAGATGCAGGCAGGAGTCGGTCGATGTGTGGAGTAATAGTAGTGGTTGCAAGCAGGAGTCAGTCTACTTGTCACGGACGTGATGCCTATATTCATGATCATTGCCTTAGATATCATCATAACTATGCGCTTTTCTACCAATTGCTCATCGGTAATTTATTTACCCACCATTTTGTTTCTTCAAGAGAGAAGCTTCTAGTGAAACCTATGTTCCCCAGGTCTATTTTCCATCATATATTTTCAGATCTATAAAACCAAAAAACCAAAAATAAATTGCTGCAATTTATTTATATTTACTTTATTTTGCCTTTTAATTATCTTTTATACCTATTTCTATTAGATCTCCCTCTTGCAAGTGACTGTGAAGGGATTGACAACCCCTTTTTCGTGTTGTGTGCTAGTGTTTGTTATTTTGTGTAGGTGCATCTATTGGGGACCTGCTTGTGCCTCCTACTGGATTGATACCTTGGTTCTTAACTGAGGGAAATACTTATCTCTGCTTAGTTGCATCACCGTTTCCTCTTTAAGGAAAAAATACACAAGATCAAGAAGTAGCACGAAGAATTTCTAGCGCCATTGCCGGGGAGGTTCTACATAAAACCTACCAAGTACCTATCATAAACTCTCATCTCTTGCACTTACATTATTTGCCATTTTCCTCTCGTTTTCCTCCCCCCCCCCCATGTAAAACGTTTCCAGAAAAACACAAAATATTTGCCTTTTTATTAGCCTTCTTCCATTTGTCTTTTCATTTGCTTTTTGTTCGCTTGTGAGCTAGTTTGTTTGCTTACCCTTATGGCTCAACCCAAGAGCCTTGATCATTACTATAGAAAGTTGGAGGAGATTGAAAACAATACAAAATTATTATATCCCTACAATTTGAGCATAATAGTTTCTTTAGGAACAAACTTAAAGAACAAAAAACTATGATGGAATATATCAATAAAGAGCTTGATGATGTTACTAAGGAAATATATGGTCTTAAATCTCAATTTGCTCATATCAAAAATTTAGTAGGCCAAATTTCCGACAAGAAAACTACTTTAGTAAATAAGATGGCTGCTAAACCGGAGTCTATAAATAATGATGGAGATCTTAAAGTGATTGGTGTGACTCCTATTGAATCTTTGTTTGCTAATATAAAACTTGATAAATATGCGACTGGAGATGAGTCAACTTTAGCTAGAAGGCATCCCAATAATTTGGAGGGTGAAGATCTTAATGAAACAATTGACAAAAGTGGGATTGCGAGGTCAAAACTTGAAGTGGTGATGAACCCACTCTTTTGGATCTCAAGGACTTTAATTATGATAATTGTTCTTTGATAGATTGCATTTCCTTGTTGCAATACATTCTTAATTCACCTCATGCTTATAGTCAAAATAAGGCTTTTACTGAACATACCGTTGATGCTATGATGAAATCACTTGAAGAAAAACTTGAGTTGGAAGTTTCAATCCTTAGAAAGCTTTATGATGAATGGGAACCTACTATTAAGATTAAAATTAAAGATTATTAGTGTAATGCTTTGTGTGATTTGGGTGCTAGCATTTCCACTATTCCAAAAACTCTTTGTGATGTGCTTGGTTTCCATAAATTTGATGATTGTTCTTTAAATTTGTATCTAGCGGATTCCACTATTAAGAAACCTATGGGAAGGATTAATGATGTTCTTATTATTACAAATAGGAATTATGTGCCCATAGATTTTATTGTTATTGATATAGATTGCAATCCTATGTGCCCTATTATTCTTGGTAGACCTTTCCTTAGAATGATTGGTGCAGTTATTGATATGAAAGAAGGAAACATTAGATTTCAATTTCCATTAAGGAAGGGCATGGAACACTTTGCAAGAAAGAAAATTAAGTTTCCATATGAATCTATTATGAGGGCTACATATGGATTAAATACCAAGGATGACAATACCTAGATCTATGCCGTATGCCTAGCTAGGGTCGTTAAAAAATAGCACTTGTTGGGAGGCAACACAATTTTATTTTGTGTTTTTTTGTTTTTGCTTCAGTTTTTCAATAAATACACAATATTACTTCTGTAGTAATTGTGTTTTAGTGTTTTAATTAGTGTTTGAGCCAAGTAAGACCTTTGGGATGATCTATGGTGATAGTTGATTTGATCTTGCTGAAAAATAGAAACTTTTGCGCTCATTGCCAGAATTTTAAAAATCACAGAAGCATGCTTTTGATCTGAAACTTTTACACAATATTTATATACAAATAGCCTAAGTTTTCCTATTTTTCAGAACTTTTGGAGTTACATAAGTATGAATAGTTTCCAGATTATTATAGGTTGTTCTATTTTTGACAGATTATGTTTTCTTTGTGTTGTTTGCTTACTTTGATGAATCTATGGGTAGTATCGGGGGGTATGAACCATGGATAAGTTAGAATACAATAGATATAACACCAATATAAAATTGGAATGAGTTTATAACAGTACCTAAGTGGTGACTTGCTTTTATTATACTAACGGATCTTACGAGTTTTCTGTTGTGAAGTTTTCAAGTTTTGGGTAAAGTTTTGATGGACCACGGAATAAGGAGTGGCAAGAGACTAAGCTTGGGGATGCCCAAGGAACCCCAAGGTAATATTCAAGTACAACAAAGTATTTATGCTTGGGGATGCCCCAAATGGCATCCCCTTTTTCGTCTTCAATCCATCGGTAAAATTACTTGAGGTTATATTTTCATGCCCCGGATATGTGTTTTGCTTGGATCGTCTTGTATTATATGATTCTTTGCTTTTTAGTTTGCCAAAATCATCCTTGCTGTACACACCTTTTGAGAGGGACACACATTAATCATGAATTTATTAGAATACTCTATGTCCTTCACATATATCTTTTGAGCTAGGTAGTTGCTCTAGTGCTTCACTTATATATTTTTAGAGCACGATGGTGGTTTTATTTTGAAGAAATTGATGAACTCTCATGCTTCACTTATATTATTTTGAGAGTCTTAAAAATAGTATGGCAATTTTCTTAGGTTATGAATTTGGTCCTAATATGATGGGTATTCAAGAGGGGTCCTATCATAAACTCTCATCTCTTGCACTTACATTATTTTCCATTTGCCTCTCGTTTTCCTCTCCCCACTTCTAAAACATTTTCCGAAAAACACAAAAATATTTGCCTTTTTATTCACCTTCTTTTCGCATGTATTTTCGTTTGTTTTTTGTTTGCTTGTGTGCTAGATTTCTTACTTTCCTTCATGTCTCAACCCAAGAGTCTTGATCTTTACTATAGGAAGTTGGAGGAAATCAAAAACATTACAAAAAGCTTCATGTCCTTATAATTTGAGCATAATAGTTTCTTCAGGAATGAACTTAAGGGACAACATACTATGATTGAGTATATTAATAAAGAGCTTGATGATGTTAATTAGGAAGTTACTGGTCTTAAATCTCAATTTGTTCATATTGAAAATTTAGTGGGCCAAATTTTCGACAAGCAAACTACGTTAATAAATAAGATGGCCGCTAAACTGGAGTCTTTGAATAATGATGAAGATCATAAAGTGATTGGTGTGACTCCTATTGAATATTTGTTTGCTAATATGAAAACTGATAAATAAGGGACTGGAGATGAGTCAACTTTAGCTAGAAGGCGTCCCAATAATTTGGAGGGTGAAGATCTTAATGAAAAATTGGTGTGGTCAAAACTTTAAGTAGTGATGAACCCACTCTTTTGGATTTCAAGGAATTTAATTATGATAATTGTTCTTTGATTAATTGTATTTCCTTGTTGCAATCCATGCTTAATTCACCTCATGCTTATAATTAAAATAAAGCTTTTACTAAACATATCATTGATGCTACGATGAAATCGTTTGAAGAAAAACTTGAGTTGGAAGTTTCAATCCCTAGAAAGCTTTATGATGAATGGGAATCTACTATTAAGATTAAAATTAAACATTATGAATGTAATGCTTTGTGTGATTTGGGTGCTAGCATTTCCACTGTTCCAAAAACTCTATGTGATGTGCTAGGTTTCCATAAACTTGATGATTGTTCTTTAAATTTGCGCTTAAAGGATTCCACTATTAAAAACACCTATGGGAAGGATTAAAAATGTTCTTATTGTTGCAAATAGGAATTATGTGCCCTTATATTTTATTGTGCTTGATATAGATTGCAATCCTACATGCCCTATTATTCTCTGTAGACCTTTCCTTAGAACGATTGGTGCAATTATAGATACGAAATAAGGAAACACTAGATTTCAATTTCCGTTAAGGAAGGGCATGGAAAATTTTACAAGAAATAAAATTAGGTTACCATATGAATCTATTATGAGGGCCACTTATGGATTAAATACGAAAGATGACAATACCTAGATCTAAGCAATGTGCCTAGATAGGGGCGTTAAACAATAGCGCTTGTTAGGAGGCAACCCAAATTTATTTTGTGTTTTTTTATTTTGCTTATGTTGTTGAAAAAATATGCAATATTACTTCTGTAATAATTGTGTTTTAGTGTTTTAATTAGTGTTTCAGCCAAGTAAGACCTTTGGGATGATCTATGGTGATAGTTGCTTTGATCTTGCTGAAAAATAGAAACTTTTGTGCTCGTTGCTGGAATTTAAAAAAAATCACAGAAATGTGCTTTTGATCTGAATATTTTACACAAGATTGATATAAAAATTTCCACAGTTGTCCTAATTTTTCAGAATTTGTGGAGCTGCAGAAGATTAGTCAAAGTCCGGATTACTACAGATTGTTCTGTTTTTGACAGATTCTGTTTTCATCGTGTTGTTTGCTTATTTTGGTGAATCTATGGGTAGTATCGGGGGGTATGAACAATGGAGAAGTTAGAATACAGTAGGTATAACACCAATATAAAATTGGAATGAGTTTACAACTCGACCTAAATGTGGTTATTTGCTTTGTTTCACTAACGGATCTCACGAGTTTTCTGTTGAGTTTTGTGTTGTGAAGATTGTAAGTTTTGAGTAAAATTGTGCTGGACTACGGAATAAGGAGTGGCAAGAGCCTAAGATTGGGGATGAACAAGTCACCCCAAGGTAATATTCAAGGAAAACCGAGCATCTAAGCTTGGGGATGCTCTGGATGGCATCCCCTCTGTTGTCTTCAATCCATCGGTAAAATTACTTGAGGCTATATTTTTATTCACCACATCATATGTGTTTCCTTGGAGTGTCTTGTATTATACGAGTCTTTTCTTTTAGTTTTCCACAATCATCCTTGATGTACACACCTTTTGAGAGGGACAAACATTAATCATGAATTTATTAGAATACTCTATGTGCTTCACTTATATCTTTTGAACTAAGTAGTTTCTCTAGTGCTTGACTTATATCTCTTTAGAGCACGACGGTGGTTTTATTTTGAAGAAATTGATGAACTCTCATGCTTCACTTATATTATTTTTAGAGTCTTAAAATAGAATGGTTATTTTCTTAGGTTATGAATTTGGTCCTAATATGATGGGTATTCAAGAGTGGTATAATAAAAAGTTTTCATGTAGATCATTGAATATATGAGAAGTTTGATTCCTTGCAATTATTTTGAGATATAAAAATGGTGATATTAGAGTCATGCTAGCTGGTAATTTTTGGTTAATAGAAATACTTGTGTTAAGGTTTGGGATTCCCGAAGCATGCATGTATGTTCTTTCGTTATGTGATGAAGTTGGAGCATGATTTATTTTTTATTGTCTTCCTTATGAGTGGCAGTCGGGGACGAGCGATGGTCTTTTCCTACCAACCTATCCCCTTAGGAGCATGCGTATTAACACTTTGTTTTGAGGGCTAATAATTTTTTGCAATAAGTATGTGAGTTCTTCATGACTAATCTTGAGTCCATGGATTATACGCCTTCTCACCCTTCCACCTTTTCTAGCCTTCTAGTACCGCGCAACTTTCGCTGGTGCATTAAACCACCTTATACCTTTCCTCAAAACAGCCACCATACCTACCTATTATGGCATTTCCATAGTCATTCCGAGATATATTGCCATGCAACTTCCACTGTTCCGTCTGTTATGACACATACCATCATTGTCATATTGCTTTGCATGATCATATAATTGGCATAGTATTTGTGGCTTGGCCGCCGTTCATATTTTTTATACATGTCACACTAGATCATTGCACATCCCGGTACACCACTGGAGGCATTCATATAGAATCATATTTTTGTTCTAGTATCGAGTCGCAATTCTTTAGTTGTAAGTAAATAAAAGTGTGATGATCATCATTATTAGAGCATTGTCCCATGTGAGGAAAGGATGATGGAGGCTATGATTCCCCCACAAGTCGGGATGAGAATCCGTACAAAAAAAGAGAGGCCAAAGAGCCCAAAAAGAAAAGAAAAAAAGAAAAATAAGAGAAAAAGAGAGAAGGGACAATGTTACTATCCTTTTTCCACACTTGTGCCTCAAAATAGCACTATGTTCTCCATGATAGAGAGTCTCCTATGTTGTCACTTTCATATATTCCGATGATGAGCTTCCTCAAATTGCCCTAGGTCTTCGTGCACAAGCAAGTTGGATGCACACCCACTTAGTTTTCTTTTGAGCTTTCATACACTTATAGCTCTAGTTCATCAGTTGCATAGCAATCCATTCTGGCTTGCACCAATATCAATTGATGGGCATATCCATAGCCTATTAATTTGCCTAGTTGGTGTGAGAATTTCTTTCTCCTTTTTGTCTACTACCACCTTCTATTCCACCCATAGTGCTATATCCATGGCTCACGCTCATGTATTGCGTGAAAGTTGAAAAAGCTTTAGAACGTCAAAAGTATGAAACAATATCTTGGCTTGTCATCGGGGTTGTGCATGATGAATACTTTGTGTGATGAACATAGGGCATGACAAGACTATATGATTTTTAGGGATAACTTTCTTTAGCCATGATATTTTGATAAGCCATGATTACTTTGTTAGTATGCTTGAAGTATTATTGTTCTTATGTCAATATTAAACTTTTGTTTTGAATATTATGGATCTGAATATTCATGCCATAATAAGAGAGATTACTTGATAAACATGTTAGGTGGCATTCCACATCAAAATTCTGTTTTTATCATTTACCTACTCAAGGACGAGCAGGAATTAATCTTGGGGATGCTTGATACGTCTCCAATGTATCTATAATTTTTATTGTTCCATGCTATTATATTATCCTTCTTAGATGTTTTATATGCATTAATATGCTATTTTATATCCTTTTTTGGGACTAACCTATTAACCTAGTGCCCAGTGTCAGTTGTTGTTTTTCCTTGTTTTTGTCTTTTATAGAAAAATCAATACCAATCGGAGTCCAAACAGAAAGAAACTTTTTGAGGTTTTTTCTTGGACCAAAAGACACGAGGCCAGAGGAGCCACGAGAAGGCCACAAGCCCTAGAGGCGCACCTCAGGGGGGCGCCCCTGGCTTGTGGGCCCCTCAGAACTCCCCTAACCCTAATCTTAGCTCCATAAATACCCAAATATTCCCTATACACCAGAGGGCACACCAAAAATACTTTTTCACCGCTGCAAGGTTCTATTCTCGTGACATCCCATCTTGGGGCCTTTTCTAGCACTCTGTCGAAGGGGGATTCGATCATGAAGGGCCTATACCCCAACCTTGCTGCCCTTCTGATGATGTGTGTGTAGTTTACCACAGACCTACATGTCCATAGCTAGTAGCTAGATGGCTTCTTCTCTCTCTTTGATCTTCAATACAATGTTCTCCATGATGTTCTTGGAGATCTATTCGATGTAATCTTTTTTTGTGGTGTGTTTGTTGAGATCTGATGAATTGTGGGTTTTTGATCAGATTATCTATGAATATTATTTGAGTCTTCTCTGAACTCTTCTATGCATGATTAAGATAACTTTGTATTTCTGTCCGACCTAATGATTTGGTTTGGCCAACTAGATTGGTCTTTCTTGCAATGGGAGAGGTGCTTTGTGATGGTTTCAATCTTGCAGTGTCCTCACCCAGTGACAGTAGGGGTAGCGAGGCACGTATTTGTATTGTTGCCATTAAGGATAAAAAGATGGTTTTTTTACCATATTGTTTGGATCTATCCCTCTACATCATGTCATCTTGCTTAAGGCGTTACTCCGTTCTTGTTAACTCAATAAACTAGATGCTTGCTGGATAGCGGTCGATGTGTGGAGTAATAGTAGTAGATGTAGGCAGGAGTCGGTCTACTTGTCACAGATGTGATGCCTATATTCACGATCATTGCCTTAGATATCATCATAACTATGCACTTTTCTATCAATTGCTCAACAGTAATTCGTTTACCCACCGTATGTTTTCCTCAAGAGAGAATCCTCTAGTGAAACCTATGGCCCTTGGGTCTATTTTCTATCATATTATTTTCAGACCTATAAAACCAAAAACCGAAAAATACCTTGCTGCAATTTATTTATATTTACTTTATTTTACA
Source organism: Triticum aestivum (assembly GCF_018294505.1). Taxonomy (NCBI): domain Eukaryota; kingdom Viridiplantae; phylum Streptophyta; class Magnoliopsida; order Poales; family Poaceae; genus Triticum; species Triticum aestivum. The sequence goes on along the minus strand of NC_057810.1, from coordinate 485,004,405 downwards.
CTTTTACTTATATTTTATACCTATCTTTATCAGATCTCACTCTTGCTAGTGACCGTGAAGGGATTGACAACCCCTTTTTCGCGTTGTGTGCACTGATACGTCCATTTTGCATCATGCTTTTATATCAATATTTATTGCATTATGGGCTGTTATTACACATTATGTCTCAATACTTATGACTATTCTCTCTTATTTTACAAGGTTTACCATGAAGAGGGGGAATGCCGGCAACTGGAATTCTGGCTAGAAAAGGAGCAAACGTTGGAAACCTATTCTGCACAACTCCAAAAGTCCTGAAACTCCACGAAACAACTTTTTGGATTTAATAAGAATTTATGAGCGAAAGAAATAGGCAAGGGGGCCCACACCCTGTCCAAGAGACAGGAGGGCGCCCCCACCCCCTGTAGGGCGCGGCCCCCTATCTCCTGGGCCCCCTGGTGGGCCTCCGGCGTCCATCTTCTGCTATATCATCACTTTTACCCTGGAAAAAATCGTGGGCAAGCTTACGGGACGAAACTCCGCCGCCACGAGGCGGAACCTTGGCGGAATCAATCTAGGGCTCTGGCGGAGCTGTTCTGCCGGGGACACTTCCCTCCGGGAGGGGGAAATCATCACCAACGTCATCACCAACGATCCTCTCATCGGGAGGGGGTCAATCTCCATCAACATCTTCACCAGCACCATCTCCTCTCAAAACCCTAGTTCATCTCTTGTATCCAATCTTGTATCAAAACCACAAATTGGTACCTGTGGGTTGCTAGTAGTGTTGATTACTCCTTGTAGTTGATGCTAATTGGTTTACTTGGTGGAAGATCATATGTTCAGATCCTTTATGCATATTATTACTCCTCTGATTATGAACATGAATATGCTTTGTGAGTAGTTACGTTTGTTCCTGAGGACATGGGTGAAGTCTTGCTATTAGTAGTCATGTGAATTTGGTATTCGTTCGATATTTTGATGAGATGTATGTTGTCTTTCCTCTAGTGGTGTTATGTGAACGTCGACTACATGACACTTCACCATTATTTGGGCCTAGAGGAAGGCATAGGGAAGTAATAAGTAGATGATGGGTTGCTAGAGTGACAGAAGCTTAAACCCTAGTTTATGCGTTGCTTCGTTAGGGGTTGATATGGACCCATATGTTTAATGTTGTGGTTAGGTTTACCTTAATACTCCTTTTTGTAGTTGCGGATGCTTGCAATAGGGGTTAATCATAAGTGGGATGCTTGTCCATGTTAGGGCAGTACCCAAGTGCCGGTCCACCCACATATCAAATTATCAAAGTACCGAACGCGAATCTTATGAACGTGATGAAAACTAGCTTGACGATAATTCCCAATGTGTCCTCGGGAGCTCCTTCTTCATTATTAGAATTTGTCCAGGCTTATCCTTTGCTACATAAAGGATTGGGCCACCTTGCTGCACTTTATTTACTTTATTTACTTTTTGCTCGTTACTATTTATCTTATCACAAAACTATCTATCACCTACTATTTCAGTGCTTGCAGAGAAAACCTTACTGAAAACCGCTTATCATTTCCTTCTGCTCCTCGTTGGGTTCGACACTCTTACTTATCGAAAGGACTACGATAGATCCCCTATACTTGTGGGTCATCAAGACTCTTTTCTGGCGCCGTTGCCGGGGAGTGTAGCGCTTTTGGTGAGTGGAACTTGGTAAGGAAACATTTATATAGTGTGCTGAAATTTTCTGTTACTTGTCACTATGGAAACTAATCCTTTGAGGGGCTTGTTTGGGGTATCTTCACCCCAACCAGAAGAGCAAAGAGATGCTCCTCAACCTACTGAACTTTATGAAAATATTCACTTTGAGATTCCTTCGGGTATGATAGAAAAACTGCTAGCTAATCCTTTTGCAGGAGACGGAACATTGCATCCCGATTTACACCTTATCTTTGTGGATGAAGTTTGTGGATTATTTAAGCTTGCAGGTATTCCCGATGATGTTGTCAAAAGGAAGGTCTTCCCTTTATCTTTGAAGGGAGATGCAATGACATGGTATAGGCTATGTGATGATACGAGATCTTGGAATTATAAGCGATTGAAGTTGGAATTTCACCAGAAGTTCTATCCTATGCATCTTGTTCATCGTGATCGTAATTACATATATAATTTCTGGCCTCGCGAAGGAGAAAGCATCGCTCAAGCTTGGGGGAGGCTTAAGTCAATGTTGTATTCATGCCCCAATCATGAGCTCTCTCGGGAAATGATTATTCAGAATTTTTATGCTCGGCTTTCTCTTGATAATCGCAACTTGCTCGATACTTCCTGTGCTGGTTCCTATATGCTGAAGACTATTGATTTCAAATGGGACTTATTGGAAAGAATTAAACGCAACTCTGAAGATTGGGGTTCCGACGATGGTAAGGAGTCAGGTATGACACCTAAGTTCGATTGTGTTAAATCTTTTATGGATACCGATGCTTTCCGTGGATTTAGCTCTAAGTATGGACTTGACTCTGAGATAGTAGCTACTTTTTGTGAAACTTTTGCTACTCACGTTGATCTCCCTAAAGAGAAGTGGTTTAAATATAATCCTCCTGTTGAAGTGAAAGTAGTTGCACCTATTACAGTCGAAGAAAAGACTATTACATATAGTGATCCTATTATTCCTACTGCTTATGTCGAAAAACCTCCTTTTCCTGTTAGGATAAAAGATCATGTTAAAGCTTCGACTGTTGTTCGTAAGAGTAATACTAGGACCTATACACCTCCTGAGCAAATTAATGTTGAACCTGGTATTGCTATGATTAAAGATCTCTTGGATGAGGACTTAGATGGGCATGTTATCTCTTTCTTGGGTGAAACTGCTAATATTGCTAGACCCGATACTAAGACACGTAGACCTGTTGTAGGCACGCCTGTTATTTCTGTTAAAATAGGAGATCATTGTTATCATGGCTTATGTGATATGGGTGCTAGTGCTAGTGCGATACCTTATGATCTTTATAAAGAAATTATGCACGATATTGCACCTGTTGAATTAGAAGACATTGATGTTACTATTAAGCTTGCTAATAGGGACACCATTAAACCTATTGGGATTGTTAGAGATGTTGAAGTCTTGTGTGGGAAGATTAAATACCCTGCTGATTTTCTTGTTCTTGGTTCCCCACAAGATGATTTTTGTCCCATTATTTTTGGTAGACCCTTCTTGAATACTGCTAGTGCTAAGATTAATTGTGAAAAGAATATTGTCACTGTTGGCATAGATGGTATGTCTCATGAGTTTAATTTCGCTAAGTTTAGTAGACAACCTCGTGAAAGGGAACCACCTAGTAAGGATGAAATTATTGGTCTTGCTTCCATTGTTGTTCCTCCAACTGATCCGTTAGAACAATATTTGTTAGACCATGAAAACGATATGTTTATGAAGGAAAGGGAAGAAATAGATGAAGTGTTCCTTAAACAAGAACCTATGCTAAACATAACCTTCCCGTTGAAATTCTTGGGGATCCCCCTCCACCCAAGGGTGATCCCGTGTTTGAACTCAAACCATTACCTGATAATCTTAAGTATGCTTATCTTGATGAAAAAGAAATATATCCTGTTATTATTAGTGCTAACCTTTCAGAGAAAGAAGAAGAAAGATTATTGAAAACTCTGAAGAAGCACCGAGCTGCTATTGGATATACTCTGGATGATCTTAAGGGCATTAGTCCCACATTATGTCAACACAAAATTTCAGTGGAGAAAGATGCCAAACCAGTTAGAGATCCTCAAAGACGATTAAATCCCAAAATGAAGGAAGTGGTAAGAAAGGAGATTCTAAAGCTCCTTGAGGCAGGTATTATTTATCCCGTTGCTGATAGTGAATGGGTAAGCCCTGTCCATTGTGTCCCTAAAAAGGGAGGTATTACCGTTGTTCCTAATGATAAAGATGAATTGATCCCGCAAAGAATTATTACAGGCTATAGGATGGTAATTGATTTCCGTAAGTTAAATAAAGCTACTAAGAAAGATCATTACCCTTTACCTTTTATTGATCAAATGCTAGAAAGGCTATCCAAACACACACATTTTTGCTTTCTAGATGGTTATTCTGGCTTCTCTCAAATACCTGTGTCCAGCGAAGGATCAATCTAAAACTACTTTTACTTGCCCTTTTGGTACTTTTGCTTATAGACGTATGCCTTTTGGTTTATGTAATGCACCTGCTACCTTTCAAAGATGCATGATGGCTATATTTTCTGATTTTTGTGAAAAGATTTGTGAGGTATTCATGGATGACTTCTCCGTCTATGGATCCTCTTTTGATGATTGTTTGAGCAACCTTGATCGAGTTTTGCAGAGATGCGAAGACACTAGTCTCGTCCTGAATTGGGAAAAGTGTCACTTTATGGTTAATGAAGGCATTGTCTTGGGGCACAAGATCTCCGAGAGAGGTATTGAAGTTGATAAAGCCAAAGTTGATGCTATTGAAAAGATGCCATGTCCCAAGGACATAAAAGGTATAAGAAGTTTCCTTGGTCATGCCGGCTTTTATAGGAGGTTCATTAAGGACTTTTCTAAAATCTCTAGGCCTCTGACTAATTTATTGCAAAAAGATATTCCTTTTGTCTTTGATGATGATTGTGTAGAAGCATTTGAAACACTTAAGAAAGCTTTGATCACTGCACCTATTGTTCAGCCACCTGATTGGAATTTACCTTTTGAAATTATGTGCGATGCTAGTGATTATGCTGTAGGTGCTGTTTTAGGGCAAAGAGTCGATAAGAAATTGAATGTTATCCAGTATGCTAGTAAGACTCTTGATACTGCCCAGAGAAATTATGCTACTACTGAAAAAGAGTTCTTAGCAGTTGTGTTTGCATGTGATAAGTTTAGACCTTATATTGTTGATTCCAAAGTTACTATTCACACTGATCATGCTGCTATTAAATATCTTATGGAAAAGAAAGATGCTAAGCCTAGACTCATTAGATGGGTTCTCTTGCTCCAAGAATTTGACTTGCATATTATTGATAGAAAGGGAGCTGAGAACCCCGTTGCAGACAACTTGTCTAGGTTAGAGAATGTTCTTGATGACCCACTGCCTATTAATGATAGTTTTCCTGATGAACAATTAGCGGTTGTCAATGCTTCTCGTACTGCTCCTTGGTATGCTGATTATGCTAATTACATTGTTGCTAAATATATACCGCCTAGTTTCACATACCAGCAAAAGAAAAAGTTCTTTTATGATTTAAGACATTACTTCTGGGATGATCCACACCTTTATAAAGAAGGAGTAGATGGTATTATTAGACGTTGTGTGCCTGAGCATGAACAGGAACAAATCCTACGCAAGTGTCACTCTGAATCCTATGGAGGACACCACGCTGGAGATAGAACTGCACACAAGGTACTACAATCTGGTTTTTATTGGCCTACTCTCTTCAAAGATGCTCGTAAGTTTGTCTTATCTTGTGATGAATGTCAAAGAATAGGTAACATTAGTAGACGTCAAGAAATGCCTATGAATTATTCTCTTGTTATTGAACCGTTTGATGTTTGGGGCTTTGATTATATGGGACCTTTTCCTGCCTCCAATGGTTATACACATATTTTAGTTGCTGTTGATTACGTTACTAAGTGGGTAGAAGCTATTCCAACTAGTAGTGCTGATCATAACACTTCTATTAAAATGCTTAAAGAAGTTATTTTTCCGAGGTTTGGAGTCCCTAGATATCTTATGACTGATGGTGGTTCACACTTTATTCATGGTGCTTTCCGTAAGATGCTTGCTAAGTATGATGTCAATCATAGAATCGCATCTCCTTATCACCCGCAGTCTAGTGGTCAAGTAGAGTTGAGCAATAGAGAGCTCAAATTAATTTTGCAAAAGACTGTGAATAGATCTAGAAAGAATTGGTCCAAAAAACTTGATGATGCATTATGGGCCTATAGAACTGCATACAAAAATCCTATGGGTATGTCTCCATATAAGATGGTTTATGGAAAAGCATGTCATTTACCTCTTGAACTTGAACATAAAGCATATTGGGCTATTAAAGAGCTCAATTATGACTTCAAACTTGCCGGTGAGAAGAGGTTGTTTGATATTAGCTCACTTGATGAATGGAGAACCCAAGCATATGAGAATGCCAAGCTTTTCAAAGAAAAAGTCAAACGCTGGCATGATAAGAGGATACAAAAGCGTGAGTTTAACGTAGGAGATTATGTGTTATTGTTCAACTCTCGTTTAAGATTTTTTGCAGGAAAACTTCTCTCAAAATGGGAAGGTCCCTACGTTATCGAGGAGGTCTATCGTTCTGGTGCTATAAAAATCAACAACTTCGAAGGCACAAATCTGAGGGTGGTAAACGGTCAAAGAATTAAACATTATATTTCAGGTAATCCTATCAATGTTGAAACTAATATTATTGAAACCATAACCCCTGAGGAATACATAAGAGACACTTTCCAGAATGTTCCAGACTCCGAAAAGGCATAGGTACGTGGTACGGTAAGTAAACCGACTCCAAAACAACTCTAATGGCAATTTTTATCAGTTTTGGATTATTTAAGAATTTTAGGAAGAAAGAAGTAGTCCGAAAGGGACACGAGGCTCCCACGAGAGAGGAGGCCGCGCCCCCCCCCTGTAGGGCGCGCCCCCTGTCTCGTGGGCACCTCGTGTGCCTCCCGGACTCCGTTTTCTTGTATGTTACGTATTTTGGTCGGTAAAAATTCATTATATATACTCCCGAAGGTTTTGACCACCGTATCACGCAAATATCCTCTGTTTTCGTTTCGAGCTGTTTCTGTTTCAGATCTAGAGCATCATGTCGTCTCCAAGCGCTCCCAAGGACAAGTTTTTCGAGAGGGTTATCAACCCCTATCTCGCGGAGGTGCTGCATCACCCTCAAACCATTGAGATGCGTGAGGGGGTGCTGCACATCCGCGATGTGGAGGGACCAAGGCGTACCGGGAGCGTGGAGACAAAGCTCGAAGCCATGGAGCAACAAGTTTTCAAGTGTCAAGGGATGGTGGAGCGTGGACTCAACGCCACCAGATGATGATCACGGAGTTCACCAACAACCACAAGCTGGATGCCAAAGTCATTGGGGAGACCATCTTCAAGCTTCAAGAGAAAATCGAGCACCTCCAAGCCCAGATTTATGACCTGCAAAACCAGAACTGTGAGTATGAATATAGATTCAAAAGGATGAGTTTGGTTGTAGATTTAAGGATCCCGGAGACTCGATCATCCTTTTATGATGGAGAGCCTATGCCTTGGAAGACGGACGACAAGCCTGCATCATCAACAATTCCTACTTCACCACCTCCGAAGAAATAATCACATGGGTATGGGCAGTCCCCTTGGCAACTGCCAAGCTTGGCGGAGGTGCCCCGGTATCGTATCACCATCACACTCCTATCTTTACCGCTTTATTTAGTTCGATCCTTTTAGTAGTATCTTGATCTAGTAGATTGAAGTTTTGATATCAAGTAGTTTTGAGTTTTGCATTGTGATCTATTTATGTAAGCGAGTCCATGTTCTATCTATAATAAAGACTAGTGTTGAGTCAAGGGCTTTGCTATGTTGCTATGATCTTGAGAAAGTAGAAAGAATAAAAGAGTTCATATTGATCTTATGGATAGTGATAACTTCACACATAGAAAGTATGAGGCATAAAAATTGTTGAGAGTTGATGAACGTAGCCTTGGTCATCGTTGCAATTAATAGGAAGTGATAAGGAAAGAGGGGTTCACATATAAATATATTATCTTGGACATCTTTTATGATTGTGAAGCACTCATTAAGTATGACATGCTAAAAGAGTTGATGTTGGACAAGGAAGACAACGTAATGGTTTATGTTTTCCGACATCTCAGTTAAAGTATATTGTCATTGACCTTCCAAACATGTTGAGCTTGCCTTTCCCCCTCATGCTAGCCAAATTCCTTGCACCAAGTAGAGATACTACTTGTGCTTCCAAATATCCTTAAACCCAGTTTTGCCATGAGAGTCCACCATACCTACCTATGGATTGAGTAAGATCCTTCAAGTAAGTTGTCATCGGTGCAAGCAATAAAAATTGCTCTCTAAATATGTATGACTTATTAGTGCAGAGAAAATAAACTTTGTACGAACTTGTTGTGGAAGTAATAAAAGCGACGGACTGCATAATAAAGGTCCACATACAAGGGGCAATATAAAGTGACGTTCTTTTGCACTAAGACTTTATGCATCAACCCTAAACGCGCATGACAACCTCTGCTTCCCTCTGCGAAGGGCCTATCTTTTACTTTATGTTTTTACTTTATGCTTGAGTCAAGGTGATCCTCACCTTTCCCTTTTTATTTTATCCTTTGGCAAGCTCCTCGTGTTTGAAAGATCATGATACATATATCCAATTGGATGTAAGTTGGCATAGGCTATTATTGTTGACATCACCTAAAGGTGAATACGTTGGGAGGCAACACAATAAGCCCCTATCTTTCTCAGTGTCCGGCTGAAACTCTATAACCACAAGTATTGCGTGAGTGTTAACAATTATGGGAGACTACGAGATAGTTGAGTATGTGAGCTTGTTGAAAAACTCTATTATTGACTCTTTCTGATGTTACGATAAATTGCAATTGCTTCAATGACTGAGATTATAGTTTGTTAGTTCCCAATGAAGTTTTTGAACCATACTTGACATTGTGAATTGCTTATTACTTGAGCATAGGAAATCATATGACAAAATCTATATATGTTGCTGTTATTAGAATGATCATGATGCCCTCATGTCCGTATTTTATTTTTATCGACACCTCTATCTCTAAACATGTGGACATATTTTTCGATTTCGGCTTCCGCTTGAGGACAAGCGAGGTCTAAGCTTGGGGGAGTTGATACGTCCATTTTGCATCATGCTTTTATATCAATATTTATTGCATTATGGGCTGTTATTACACATTATATCTCAATACTTATGGCTATTCTCTCTTATTTTACAAGGTTTACCATGAAGAGGGGGAATGCCGGCAGCTGGAATTCTGGCTGGAAAAGGAGCAAACGTTGGAAACCTATTCTGCACAACTCCAAAAGTCCTGAAACTCCACGAAACAACCTTTTGGATTTAATAAGAATTTATGAGCGAAAGAAATAGGCCAGGGGGCCCACACCCTGTCCAGGAGACAGGGGGCGCCCCCCTGTAGGGCGCGGCCCCCTATCTCCTGGGCCCCCTGGTGGGCCTCCGGCGTCCATCTTCTGCTATATCATCACTTTTACCCTGGAAAAAATCGTGGGCAAGCTTACGGGACGAAACTCCGCCGCCACGAGGCGGAACCTTGGCGGAATCAATCTAGGGCTCTGGCGGAGCTGTTCTGCCGGGGACACTTCCCTCCGGGAGGGGGAAATCATCACCAACGTCATCACCAACGATCCTCTCATCGGGAGGGGGTCAATCTCCATCAACATCTTCACCAGCACCATCTCCTCTCAAAACCCTAGTTCATCTCTTGTATCCAATCTTGTATCAAAACCACAAATTGGTACCTGTGGGTTGCTAGTAGTGTTGATTACTCCTTGTAGTTGATGCTAATTGGTTTACTTGGTGGAAGATCATATGTTCAGATCCTTTATGCATATTATTACTCCTCTGATTATGAACATGAATATGCTTTGTGAGTAGTTACGTTTGTTCCTGAGGACATGGGTGAAGTCTTGCTATTAGTAGTCATGTGAATTTGGTATTCGTTCGATATTTTGATGAGATGTATGTTGTCTTTCCTCTAGTGGTGTTATGTGAACGTCGACTACATGACACTTCACCATTATTTGGGCCTAGAGGAAGGCATAGGGAAGTAATAAGTAGATGATGGGTTGCTAGAGTGACAGAAGCTTAAACCCTAGTTTATGCGTTGCTTCGTTAGGGGTTGATATGGACCCATATGTTTAATGTTGTGGTTAGGTTTACCTTAATACTCCTTTTTGTAGTTGCGGATGCTTGCAATAGGGGTTAATCATAAGTGGGATGCTTGTCCATGTTAGGGCAGTACCCAAGTGCCGGTCCACCCACATATCAAATTATCAAAGTACCGAACGCGAATCTTATGAACGTGATGAAAACTAGCTTGACGATAATTCCCAATGTGTCCTCGGGAGCTCCTTCTTCATTATTAGAATTTGTCCAGGCTTAGCCTTTGCTACATAAAGGATTGGGCCACCTTGCTGCACTTTATTTACTTTATTTACTTTTTGCTCGTTACTATTTATCTTATCACAAAACTATCTATCACCTACTATTTCAGTGCTTGCAGAGAAAATCTTACTGAAAACCACTTATCATTTCCTTCTGCTCCTCGTTGGGTTCGACACTCTTACTTATCGAAAGGACCACGATAGATCCCCTATACTTGTGGGTCATCATGCACGTGTTTGTTAGTTTGTGCAGGTGCATCTATTGGGGACTTGTGTGTTCCTCCTACTGGATTGATACCTTGGTTCTTAACTGAGGGAAATACTTGTCTCTACTTTGTTGCATCACCCTTTCCTCTTCAAGGGAAAAATCAATGCAAGCTCAAGAAGTAGCAGGACTTTGGTCACTGTTGCTCTGTCTCCTTTTGAATTGAAGCCATATGCACCATGGATTGTGAGATTCATTAGATCGCAGTCTTCATTCCAGTACAAGGCTAATCTTCAGAATCACTTGAGTTATTTGCCTGAAGTTGAAATTACTCAAAGCACACTGTCAACAGTTCCTGGCAAAGGCAAGAATGTTATTGATGAAGGAATTCGTCCGCTTGATGGAAAATCTCGTCAACCTATTTCCAGCTCCATGGCTGATGAATCTGCAAGCCAAGATACTGCAGCAAAAGCTTCAAGGCCATATTCTTCACCAGAACTGCCACGTGTCATTACTGACCATGAGTTGCTTATTAGCCTTCACCAGAAACTTGACAAACATCATCGATGGGTTAAGCTTCAATTCATTGCTATTCAAGAAAATATGACAGTGACGCATAACATCGTCCGCAAGGACATATAGTATCTCCATGAGATATTTGCTCGCAGTTGGGCCACATTTTGACATCTCAAATCAGCTGAAGAACTTGTTGCTGAACATTTTCAAATGGACTTTGACTGGGCTGAACTGCGAAGGAAGAAGTTCAAGAAAACTCAAGTTCCTCCTCTAATGCTGAGCTCCGAGTCTTCATCGCGCTCCACCGACAAAATGAAGCTGTTGAAGACACTGCTGCTGGTCCCTCTGCATCGCGCGACCCCAGGAACGCTGGCGCTCCCTCGACCTCACCACGATGTTTTTCTTCGGGGGCACTAGTTCTCAAATTCCTCACCTTTTGGTCATTTGATAACAAGGGGGAGTAGTTTGAGTTAGTATTCAAGCGGATTTTTATATGGGCTGTTTTTTCTTAAGTTGCAACTCCTGAACTTTTCTGGATGTGCTCTTTGATGAGTTGTAACTTAATAACTGTTGGTTATCTGACTCTTTTGCTTCATTTGACGGGCATGCTCCGATCTTAATCATGTCTTCTCATGCATGCACAATCTCGTCAAACACCAATTTTCATCATGCATTCATATTCCTCGAATATCTTATGATCATGCATAATTGGATTCCAAGATAAAGGGGGAGATCTCCACAAGTCGAACCTGCTATGTGCATTTGCAATCCAAAGCAAATTCCTCATATGCACATCTTCAGGGGGAGTTTCTCAATACCTTGTAACTAATTTCTTCAAACTCTATACTTACACTTCAATTATTTTTACTCCCCTTGAAACCTAACCAATTTGTCATCAATCACCAAAAAGGGGGAGATTGTAAGTGCATCAAGTGCCCTCTTAGTGGTTTTGGAGTATGAAAGACAAATAGGTTGAAGAACTAATGTGTTTGTGAGTTTACACAAGAGAGAAAGTCCCAGAAGATTTGGTTTAACACATGGAAGATGACCCCTAAAATGAATTTCTTCAAGTCAAGAATTTGATGACGATATTGGTACGTCATTTGAAGAAATTGATGTGAAGACTTTAAATCTTAAAGACTTTGTTTTTCATAGTTTCTTTTCTTCTTCTTTAAGTCATAGGAAAAACTATACTGTTAAAGGGGGTCTAGGTGAAACATATTTCACATTTCCAAAGTGATGCTCAAACCCATACACAAAAGCCGCTTCTAGTGAAGCCTTTGGAAATCTCCAGTACAGCTCACGCATTTGCTAGCGACGATGACAAAGTTCATCTGGTCGCTGACGAATTTAGTCATGCTGAGGAGTTAGGAGTTCGCCAGTGTGTTCTACCTAAAAATGAGGAAATTGTGTGCCGCGACGAATTTGAGAGTTCAAATTCCGACAGTTGCTGCGCGCGTGCCAGCTGTTGAGTGGATCCTTATCCTGACAACGGTCGAACCAACGAAGAGAATTTATGACATTTCATGTCGGTTTGCCCCCCGGCTATAAATAGCCCCTCCCCCCTCCCCCCCCCCCCCCCAACACACACAACAACAACTTGTTGGTTGACTGCTCCGAGAGAACTTGACACTTGCCATAAAAGAGCAACCCATCCTCTGACGATTTTGAAAGAATCGTAAGTGAGGAAAAACCAGAGCCAAAGTGATTGAGCATCACTGAAAAGATTGATCTGTGTGATCTGACGTCTATTAGCTTTGAAGACTGTCTTCCAAATAATTAGGTGTCAAGTTCTGAGCACACCAAGGGTCATTGTGGTGTGCCGGTGAACAAGTCTGTGAAGGTTTTGAAAGTCTACCTTGAAGTCTTACCACGAGTGATTGGGCGAGGTCTGCGGGCCTTAGCTCAAGAGGAATATGGTGAGGACTGTGTGTCCTCTGAGTTGCGACTCAGCCACCTCAACCAAACGTACAGTTGATGCAACAACTGGAACAAGTCTACAAAATTCCATTGTCTTCACCGAGCCAACCCGGTTACAGATTCCTCAACCCTCTCTTACATTATTTCGCTGCTGAAAAATTTGTGATCTATGCTATGACGAATTTGAACTAAAGAATTTCATCACGTTATCTTGCATTTCCTTAGTTCATATTCTTCATGCGTGTATGATTGTATGATTGCATGTTCTTCACTTTTACATATCATGTTTGCATGTATTCTTATTCTGTGATGACTTAGTTTTCGTTGCGTTTCTACTTCTTCGACAGGGTCAAATGCTGGGCGATGGGATGCGGCAGCAGAGGAAAAGGATGTGAAATGAGCGGCGGTAGGTGTCAGGCGCGTGGGAGGACGAGGGGAAAGCTTGAGCAATAAGTGGGCCCGATAAAACACGTGGCTTGTGTAGGGGAGAGAGCTGCACGAGCGAGCGAGACCGAAGCTTTGGCCGACCGACCGGAAGGAATCATTAGCCTAATATAAATAGTCACAGCTCACAAACAAGATGCATGGTTTTCGGAGGAAAGTCGATGCATGAAGTTCTTACAACAAGTTGGGCCGGCTTCAATAATTGTAAGATAAACTAATCACTGGCATAGCTTAAAGCCAAAACGTGAAAGGTCAAGGGTCCCTTGACAGTTGTTAAAGTGGAAGAGAGCTTGACTCTTCCCTTCACAGTGCTCTATTAAAGCGAGATCTGGGAAGATAATATTAACCCTTAACTAGTAGGAGTATATCAAATCAACAACATGTGCATTCTTCCTGAACCCCTTTCCATCTTACTGTCGGTGCTCTACTCTCCGAACCAAAGCGGACAACATTGCACATGCACCAGTATACATGCTGTCAAACTGATTGCTCTATACATACATTACATATACGGCCATAATTTACACTGCAGCATTACAAACGCGCCTTAAACCTGACGAAATGTCTAACAAATTTCAAGAAACTCTATAATTCCTTCTTCTCCCTTGGCGATGCTCTAGTTGAGCCCGAAGAACTCGGTCACGGAGAGCAGGTCGCAGAACCCGCCGCCCGCCTGCATCTGATCCATGCTGTCCAACTGCTCCAGAAACTCCCAGCAGGTGCCGCTGTCGCCGAAGCCGCCGTGCAGGGGATCCTCCACGCCGGGTGGCCCATCGACCTGCGCGGACCCCTGGCTCATCACCTGACGATGATCGCCGCCTCCTGCACCAACCACCCCCGCGGCTTCCGGGCCAGGTGCCGCCGCCGCCACCTGGCCACCGATGTAGTCCATGTTGAGCCAATCTGCGAACATCACCTTGGGAGCCACGGGCGCGTGGGCCCTGCAGGCCGGAGGCTCGGTCACGGTCAGACAGCTCGAGTCGGCCGACGACGACTCGTGCGGCGGCTCCGATGAGCCGGAGTTCGACGGCCGGCCGGCCCGTTCCTGCGCCGCACCGACTTCCCCTGTGCTCTGGCTCTGGGACCCGTCCGACTCCGCGGCTGAGCTCGCCGCGTGCCGGTTGGGCGAGTTGGGGGCCTCCTTGCCACCCTCGACCCTCTTCTTGAGGTACGAGTTCCAGTAGTTCTTCACTTCGTTGTCGGTCCTGCCCGGTAAATGCCGTGCGATCCTCGACCACCTGCGGTACAAGTTTCGCGTCAATAATTAAGCCAGCGGGCCCGAGTTACTTGCGGTTCACTTAACTTTGGTTTTGGTTTCTGTCGGTCGGCGGGGTTCACTTAGTGGGAAAATGATTTCAGCTTTTGCATTGCCAACTTGACGTTTCTTTCGTCCTTTATTAAGTTTCTCGTTCTTTTCTCCTTTTGTGGCTCGGGTATTACTATAAACAAAACAAAATGTGTCACTTGGGTGAGAGGGACGAGCGTGGTGTACGTAGTCTATTCATTCATGTGGACCACCGATCATCCTTGGATATTTTTCGGGGGACATAATTGCAAGGCCCAATAAAGAATCTAATCTCCTCGCGAGACCACACTACGTGCCAGTTGGGATTGTCAAGGCAGCTGTTTCCATTAACTCGCAAGTGAGCGCGGATTGGTCCAAATAGTCGACGCCATGTTCTCGCCGCTCTACTGTACAGCTAAAATCAACAGGGCCGGCGGTGTTCTCTGCAGCAACTGCCAGAGGATATACCAGAGAGAAACTCAGAATGTTTTTTCCTTTCCAAGATAGATAGATAATGATTTTGGGCAAACTTGCGCTAGGACGCAACTGTACTGTATGCCATTTAGCGTCCGTCCGTCCAAGCCCACAATATTTTATACTAACAAGCTAATAATCGGAGCGAAAAGCAGTTGCAATCATCACAATGTGCACCCAGCAGACAGAGGGAAAAATCTCGTGGATTTGGAGCGTCCATGGAGCGTGAGCGTCAGCATCAACTCCACTACGGAAAAGGTCTGGGTGGCTACCATCACCGGTCGCCCTTTTCCGTTCCCTCTTTTCTTTCCTTCCTTCATTCACTCGAATTAACGTGTTCTAGAACGGGATTGCCGCCAGCTCAGCGCCGCCGAGCATGGACAATTACACTGGTACCTTTCACCTCCAAACGGTGGGCTACAGTAGGAGTGCTACCTGCCTAGTGTGTGCGGGGGGAAACCTAAAAGGAAAACATGGCAGCGGCATCTAGACAGACAACGTGGAGAAGTGTCTTTCGATCGATCGTCTCAATCATTTGCGTACAGTACAGTACAGAGAGTAAGTAAGTAAATAGTGTGTGCTGGGCTGCTTACTTGTTGCCGAGGGCGGCGTGGAGGCTCATCACCGTCTCCTCCTCCTCCGGCGAGAACATGCCGTGCTTCAGCCCCGGCCGCAGGTAGTTGATCCACCGCAGCCTGCAGCTCTTGCCGTTCCGCTGGAGTCCTGTGCGGAGAATTTCGGTCATGGTCAGAACCAGCCAGCCAATGTGCATTTCTCTTTTCGGACAGATAAAACTAACTACTGCCACGAACAAATCGAGGCCAATTCGGACGAGCTGGCCGGAGACAGAACGAAATTCAGCCGAGGGGCGCCGATTACCGGTGCCGGAGCACCCGATCATCGACCCAACGCACCGAATTCTCCTCAATTATGCCCCTTTTCGTGCTCGTAGAAATGCGGATACGAGAGCGGTGGTCGGCCTTACCGGCTTTGGCGGGAAGCGCGCTCCAGCAGCCGTGGCCGTGCCGGAGAATGTAATCGCGGAGCTTCTGGTCCTCCTCCGGCGACCACAGCCCCTTCCGGTAGCTCGGTCTGGGCTTGTCGCACGCCTTACACCCCATTGCTTGCTTGCAGGCGGACGACCGACGCGGCACGAAACCTCGGAGAGGTGTACAGGACGCAGCAGCGGTGGCAGAGGCTTCGGGTTCAAGCCTTGGTTGGGATGGAGGAGCGTTCTGGCGTTTCCAGAGGGGAGCAGTAGGTGGGAGTTTTATAGCCATGGAAAGGGGGTGTTTTGTGTCGTTTGGGAAATAAAAAATTAGTACGTGTTATCATCACCACTAGCTCAATTTTGCGATTACTGGTATTAATGTACTGATGTTATATTAGAAAGAAAAAACTGTAAACAATAGGAATCATACTATATCATAATCTAGTGCAATTGCCGCCCGAGAAAAAATATTGTGATATAATGACTTAAGGGCGGCTAATGCCTTCTACTCCGAAAAATCACGGTTTACATTTGTTACGAACATTATTGAAATATTAAATAGATGAGCGTGAGAGAGTGAGGTTTTAAAGAACGCCAAGAGACCACGAAGCGTGATAATTAATCAAAATCAAGGCCAGCTGCGATCGGCAATGAAGTGGAAAATAAGTAAGGTGAGAGTACAAGTAGTGGAGAAAACCGGCAAATCGTCTGCGACGACGTGACAGCTTTTCAAAAACCCATTGCTTTTGTCTGGTGTATGTTTTTCAAACTGTTATGGAGGACACGCCTCATCAGGTCGTAATTGGCAAATACCAAACGGTAACATCCGCGCCAGCAAAAAGACATCAGTAAGACGTATTTGATGTACTTGGATTGATTAGTATCGCTTTTGGATTTCCCCCTTGCTTGGTTCTAAAGTGCAGCAAGGGTCTAGAAAGCAAAACTATTTATGACTGGCCCTTTTCCTTTGAAGCAGAAAGAGAGTGACTTGCTTGTAATAGAAGCCAAGAATGAAGGAGCGGGGCAGAGCAGAGCAGAGCAGGCACTATCTATGAGCATTCAACACAGACGCGCAGAAAGTCCCAAAAGAAGAAACAAGCTGCAGCCCCTGCTATATACAATCAACGCTCCATGATGAGAGTTGAAAGTGTCAAACTTGACTGTTGGTCTCGGAATGGAACCATCATATTGCCTGTCCGTCGGCCAGAAGATCCCAGCGTGTCATCGCCCAATTTAGCGCCCCTCCATCAACAAAGCGTGTCCGGAAATTCGTACTGCACCGACTGGATCCCTCGTCCATGTGTAGGTTGGCTAGCTTAACCGACGAGACGACGCAGCAATAGCATGCACGGCCGCGTGCGTGCGCGCGTCGGTCCGTCCCGTCCGTGCCCGCGCGCGCGCACCGCATGCACCGGCACCGCAAAAGGCGAAAGCGTCGGGGGCTTCCAGCGTTTTCCACGCGCCCTCGCCGCATGCGGCGCTCCTCCGGGGCACCGACGACGCGGCCGCGGGCGGTCAGTGGGAACGGACGTCGTCAGATGGCTGGCATATATGCAACCGGTGGCCTTGTCATTTGATCCCTGCGTGTTTGACGTCCCGGTTTGTCCGTAGCTAGCCCCGGAGCAGAGGTGGTGCCTGGCTGTCAGGGAAAGGTTATCTCCTCGATCGATCGGCGGCCAGCGGCATATGCATATCTCGGGGGAAATCGGCGCGCGGCGTACGTGGCCATCGCCTCGCCCGTCGTCGGGCATGGGGGCTGCCCAGCCCAGCTGGTCGAACAGGGACGAGAAATTCGACCCGGCAGACGTGCATGCATGCAGTATACTACTAGTCACGAGACCAGTTCTTATCAATGGTTAACAATCGGTGACTAACTTGTCTTAGTCTCCCAACAGAGGCGCTAACAGTCGATGTCTACGTATGGAATGGTTAACTGGGGTGACGGACGTATGTGCATGTGGCTGGGCCTCACCAAACTCGAAATTAATTAGACGGGCGGTTTAGGGGGGCTGCACTAAGCTGCATGCCTCGTGTCATCGTGTGCGTTGCGACGTGACCATGCACGTCTAGGCACGAGGCGGAAGAAAGCTTCAGATGATTGATTCCAACGGGTGTAGTCACAATTTTATAAACCGTGCATGCGGCACGACAGGGAAAATGAGAAGCCGTGCCATGACGATGATGTAGTGTGCACTGTCATGGTAGCGTGGTCCCGCCATGCATTAGCTTTTTCGCCTTTGATGGAACCCCTTGATAACGCCCTTCTCATTTTCTTTTCTCCATACCGCACTCCAAGGAAGATTCTTGTGGATATTGCATTGTGAGGTAAGGGCATCTCCAACATCAACCCGTAAATTTTCTTTCTTATCAGTCCGCCGACAAGTGAAAACGGCCATCGAACGATGTCCGCATACATCTCAAGCATGGTTTCAACTAAACAGACCAAATTCATTCAAACTCAAAGTTCAGATGAAAAATAGCACAAATCTAGCATGCAAATAAGTATAGTACAACAATGTTTCAAATTCGACGAGATTAACGGATGTCCAACAAGTTTTTCATGAACGAATCATGTCGTTCTACACATACTGCTCATTCAGCTTCATCCAACAGCGTGTGTACGCAAATGATCGTCTCTCTGTCCTGTGGTATATCACGGCAGCACGTACATGCTAGACAAGGTGTAGAGCAACATTGAGTGAATGAATGATTTAAACAAGTTGAGCAAGAACAAACAGAACTTATGATCTCCACTGCCACGCACAATGGCCCCTTGCTTTCAGCTGACCAACCACGTGAAAAAATTTGGTGACGGTGGTCTGGATGGCGTACCGGCGACACGATAAAGAGATGTGCATGTCGTAGGGCGCAATGTGCATTCACGCGTGAAACCATTCATGCACTTGCTGCTAGAAGGTCCCTCTTCTGCTCCTGCCTACGAAATCCACGGATACAGCCAACCACGCATCGCACAACAGCTCATCCTCCATGGTCGAGTACCCCTCCATCTTTCATACTCTGAAAAAACACATGACATCTGAAATTAAGCTAAATGGCATTTGACCTAACACTTGTTGGGCATGGTGTCCTCCATGGAGATTGTCGACAGGGGGCAGAGTGTACCTGTGTACAAACGGCTCCAGGATGGACAACAGTGTCATAAAAGACGAGCCCGTCGGTGCCGGTTGCAGACGTCCGCAATGCCTCTATGGCGGCCGGAGAGGTACATCGGCGACGGCGAAAGTGGAGGGTGCAGATGCAAAGCAAGGGGGAGAAGGGGCGAATTGGAAGCAAATGGGATCGGAAGGGGGGATGTAGTGGCATTAGATGTCGGAGTCCTACATGGCTGCTGTCCGGACTCCCGCAACTCCCCTTCCGCCACTTTGTCTCCACTTCGCGGGAGAAAGTGCATCCAAACCGTCGAGCGGACCAATACAAATCCGCGTTGGATAGCACAACATGTCCGGACTGCATGGTCCAAACGTATGCGGACAGTTTGAGGGTCCGTATTCGAGATGCCCAAAGACCAACTCTACGAGAGTTGCCATAGACCCAATCGAAACTGCTTCATGCACGATCCTTGTGCCTGATGGATGCACGACAATGAAATCTAGTAGTCGTTACCCAATGTATGCATGCATGTCCGGCCTCGAATGCTATCTGAAGGCTATAGAGGCGAAGCACAAACACAGAGTTTTTTTAAAGACCCAGCTTGGAATGTTGGCTTTTCATGTTGATCATAGCAGGGAGCAGGTGGAGAAAAACAATGAGATGGAGTTGATCCGCAGATCAAAAAGGATAAAAGAAAAAGAGGAGACTAGGGCTACAAAATGGAGCTAATAAAACAAATCAGCCTATTCCTTATGGAGGTAGAGTGAACGGGTGCATTAGGCAGGATGCCCCGGCTTGGCGCCAGAGCTCGATACCTGTCTTGATCGCTTGTAGCACCACCCTCGCCGAGGATTCCTTTCCTCTAAAAGTGCAGCTGTTGCGGTGCAACCAGATCTCCCACAGAGCCAATATCGCCACTGATTTGAGGCCCTTCCTGAACTCTGGCTTTGTGTTCACCACAATCTTCGACACCCGATCAGTCGCGGCAACGGCGTCGCTTCCAGGCTGCGGCCTCGGAGCCTCACAACCCACCCATCTCGACAAGCTGTTCCAGATCGTTGCTGTGAACGGGCATGGCCAGAAAATGTGGTCAACAGTCTCGAGGCTTCTGAGATAGAATTGGCAGAAGTAGGAGTTGGGCCATCCCCGTCGCTGCAATCGGTCATTGCACCTTTGCCTATTCAGCATCATAAGCCAGTATAAAACCTTCAGCTTCCCTGGCGCCCATGTCTACTGTATGAGCTGTGGGAAAACGGAGCCGTGGTTTGTTTGAAACTGAGCTCGATATACGGACGAGGCCGTGTAGCAGCCGCTGGCCTCCAAGTTCCATCTGATTTCGTCGGCGGCTTCTGGATTGAGGGTGATCGAAGCAGTTCGCAGCAGCCTTGCCAACCGTACACAGTCTTGCACCACCAGCTCAGTCTGTCCATGCGCCAGGTCCAGGATCCAGCGATCCTCATGCAGGGCGTCGGCCATAGTCCTATTTTTCCTCCATGAGTGCTGGTAAAGAGTTGGAAACAACACCTTGAGCGTGCCCATTGGCAGCCAGGAGCAGGACCAGAAACTAGCTGTCCGGCCATTGCCAATTCTGACTGATGTTGCCGCGCTGAAGAACGCCTTGTCCGCGTCCGAGCACGACACTTCCATGCTCGCCCATGGCCTCTCCGGGTGTTTCCATGTCAACCACAGCCACCTTTGGCGGAGAGCTCTGCCGAAGCGCTCGAGATCGAGGACCACGAGCCCACCCTTGTCCAGCGGAGAGCACACCTTGGACCAACTCACCTTACACTTGCCCCCGGACAACTCCTCCTCTTGTGCCCAGAGAAAACGCCGCCTCACTTTGTCAATCTCCTTGAAGAATTTTTTCGGCATACGGAGCACGGTCATAGCGAAAGTAGGGATTGCACTTAAGACTGCTCGAACTAGAACCTGCCTACCCGCAATAGTCATGAGCTTGCCTTTCCAACCTGCTAGCCTTGCTCTGATCCGATCAAGGACGAACTGGAGGTGCACGAGCCTGGTTCTTGTGAGAGTAAGCGGCAGCCCCAGGTACTTCAGTGGAAAAGTGGCCACAATGCCCCCACCTGCTGAATGTCGACCATTTCGCAATGGATCAGAGTTGCAGTGGACTTCTGCCGGTTGATCCTCAGTCCCGTGGCCTCTCCAAACATGTTCAGAATAGTGACTAGTGCATCCATCTCAGCCTTGTACGGATTTATGAAGATCACGGCATCATCCGCGTAGAGGCTGACCCTGAGCTTGAGCTCTCTCCTAGGCAGCGGTTGAATCATCTGCTGCATGATCGCCTCATTGATCAGACGCTGCAACGGGTCAATTGCAAGGATAAATAGCAGTGGTGACAGCGGGTCGCCCTGACGGAGCCCTTTCATGTGTTAATTCTGCTCCCTGTCGTTCCGTTGAGGAGGAATTCTGAACTCGACGTTGAAAGCAGCCATGCAACCCAGTCCCTCCATCGAGCGCTGAAACCCAGCTCTTGCAACAGTTCCAGAAGATAATCCTAGGAAACACTGTCAAAGGCCTTAGAGATATCCATCTTCAGCAGAAGCGCAGGCGTTTTGCTTCTGTGCAGCGCTCAGACACCATTTTGCACATACAAAAAACTATCCTGGATGCACCTTGTCTTCATGAAAGCTGATTGCGCCGGTGACACAATAGCGTGGATCACTCTTGCCAGCCTAATTGACAGAACCTTGGTGACAAACTTCGCGAAGGAGTGAATCAGGCTAATCGGTCGAAAATCATTCATTCTCACAACACCATCTTTCTTTGGCAACAACGCCACAAACATGGTGTTCAGGGCAGCTAAATTACCCCCCCCCCCCCGCGCGAGGTTGTAGAAGCGGTGGAAAGCAGCCATGATGTCGGCCCTGATGATCGGCCAACAGGCCCTGTAAAAACTGCCAATGAAGCCGTCAGGCCCTGGAGCTTTTTCTGCCGGCGACTGCAAAATTGCTGCCCAAACTTCCTCTTCAGTGAAGGGATTTTCCAGTCCAGCCGCTTGAACTCTCGGAAGCCGCAGCAAGCTCCAGTTGAGCATGACACTCCGGCCTGTGTCAGCTGCCATAGCCTTGCTAAAATGATCATGAATGACTTGGGCTTTATTAGCATGGGTTATTGCAACTCTGTCATCGCTCTGGATGGAGTGGATGAAGTTTTTGTGCCTTCTGGAACAACACTTGGCATGAAAGAACTTGGTGCTGGCATCTCCCACACGCAGCTAGAGCACCTGGGAAGCATGCCTTCTTCTTGCTCTTTCGATGGCCGCCAGCCCTACCAATCTCATCTTGAGTAGTCTACGAAGGGTGAACTCGGCAGTTGATAGGGTTCTTGTCTCTTGAGCTACCTCTAGACGCGGTATAACCTCGCTAGCGATGTGGAACTATAGCTTTGCATCACTGAAAAGAGATTTGCTCCAAATCTTCAGATCACGGGTGGTTCTGCTCAGCTTGGTTTGCAGTCCTGAGAAAGCACATCATTGCTGAACTGGATGGTTCCAAGCCCGCTCGACTGTGGCATGGAAGTGTGGGAATTTCGGCCAAAAGGACTCAAAACGGAAACGTGAACGATGCTTTGGGGCGTCGCACGGCGCTAGGATCAGCAGGCAGTGGTCGGAGCATGCCGTGGCAGAGGCCAGCAGCCCATAGGTGGGGAAGAGCAGCACCCAGATGACATTACAGAAGAATTTATCTATGCTAACCAAAGTGGGATTTTGTCATTTGTTACTCCAGGTGAAACGTCTATTCTTGCACTTGATCTCCCGCAGGCTAGCCGAGTCGATCACAGCTCTAAACCTACCCATGATGCGCCGATTTAGGTTGAAGTTATTTTTATCCCTAGCCTCATAGATGATGTTGAAATCACCTGTAAGCAGCTAGGGCTCACTCGAGGGCGGTGCAGATCGAGCTAGCTCTAGCAAAAATTGATCTTTCCTAGCCTCGTCCGCCGGCCCGTAGACCGTAGTTAGCCAAAACGTGGAAGCCGAGCGTAGGACAGTAACTTTAGCAGTGATGGCGAACTTGCCAACGGCATGGGAAACGAAAGAGACGATCTGATTATCCCACAGAATTGCCACCCCTCCCTTGGTTCCTATCGTAGGGAGAATTATGCAGTCGACGAGTCTCGTTCCTCCTATATCCTTAACTAGGGCTGGCGACCAAACGTCGATCTTGGTTTCTTGAAGACAAAGGATCGTGGTCAATGCGATGCAGCAGCTTTGCACACAGCATCGCGCTTGGCTGGCATGTTCAGCCCTCGCACGTTCCAGCTAAGAATGGGGCATTGGTTGTCATCCATATGGAAACCAAGTCATACTCCAACGGCTACAATTACTATTGATTGAACAGGAGATCAGGGATGATAACAAACACACATGACCACGCTCCAGGGGATGCTGATGCCCTCCAATAGGCCCCAAACTGCACCAGCACCAGCTACACCTATCTGCTAACCTGACTAGAACAACAGCAAGACCTAACTCAACCCCGCTTCAGTCCGAGCGCCTTTGGAGGCTACTAGCAGAAGAAGAAACTAATATGATCACACTACAGCCTCATCGGCAGCTCCATCAGGTCCGGCCATGGCGGTAGCAACGCGCAACGCCTCGTTGCTGAGGCAGGTGAGCTTGGTGATGCAGGCGATGTCGTCGTCGGTGAGCGGCTCGTCAAATTTGCGCAGAAGCTTCTCGGCTGCCTTGGCGTTCATCTTCTCCTTCGGACCCAGCAGGCCCAGCTCACGCACTAGCCTGAGAGTTCCCCGCTGCGCGACTGGCACGGACGACGGGTTGGCTGCCTGCCGTGCGCTGTGACGCACGGGGGGTGGCGCGGCCCGGGTCTTGGGAGGGGCGGACGAACGGTGCACCGGTGCAGCAGGCACCAGTGGCGGCTTGGTGCCTTGGAAGAGGTCCTGCGGGGCAATATGCTATGCTAACGGATGGGTCTTGTCCATCAAATCATTCTCCTAATGGCGTGATCCCGTTATCAAGTTACAGCTCATGTCTATGGTCAGGAAACTTTAACCATCCTTTGATCAACGAGCTAGTCTAGTAGAGGCTTACTAGGGACTTGGTATTTGTTTTTGTATTCACACATGTATTTCAGTATCCGATCAATAGAATTATGGCATGAATAATAAACCTTTATCATGATTAAGGAAATATAATTAATAACCACTTTATTATTGCCTCTAAGGCATATTTTCAACAGGAGCCTAGCCCAGAACCATCGTCTACCCTATGCCAAAACTCTTGCCAGGAACACCGATGACCTCCCATGGCGACTCCCACCACAAGAGTGACATTGTGGGAGAAAAAAGGACAAGGGAAAACACAGGGGGCGGGCAGCTTACCTTCGGAGGAGTCATTAATCGCCAGACAACCAAGCTCCCTCACGGGAATACCACTCCTAAGCTCCAGCCGCCGCCACCGAATCCGTCACCCTCTGAACACCAAAAGTTGTCTCCCCGCTCCTATCTTTCCTTGATTGTGAAATGGACGCCAACCCCTCGTGAATAGTTGCAGCAAATCCCAAGAAGGACGCACCTAGAAGCACCTGGTTGGTTTCAGGGAGGACATGGCGCAAAGAGGTGCTTTGGATCACGAGGGATCCAACGTCCCATGGGCAACTAGTGCAAGACTCGGTTAGTTGGACAGGCAAAATCGTTTTCTTTTTGGAAATCCTACGAAGCACAATACCCACAGATATGTAAAACGTACAAAAGTTGAGTGTCTTCTACTTATGATAAGTTTTGGGATTCCCCAAAGAGGAAGGGTGAAGTGGTATAGTAGCAAAATGTATTTCACTCAGTTAAGAACCAAGGTTTATCAAACCAATAGGAGATGCCACTCAGACAAGATAAATGATACCTACACACACAAACAAATGCTTGCACCCAACGACAGCAAGGGGGTTGTCAATCCCCTTGTTCTTGCCAATTGCAAGGATTAATCAGGTAGTGACAGATAGATAAGATAAAAAGGAAAATAAAAGTAAATAAATTGCAGCAAGGTATATATTTTAGGGTTTTCGTACATATAAAGTGAATGGACCCGGGATCCATAGTTTCGCTAGAGGCATCTCTCTCATGAGCATAGTACGGTGCATAAACAAATTACTTTTGGGCAATTGGTAGAACAACACATAGTTATGATGATTTATCATGCCATCATCATCATGGTGGAGGCAGCAAGGTCGATGAAGATTGTCTCCCCAGTGGTTTCCCCCTCCGGCAGAGTACCGGCGGAGGCCTCCAGATGGGATCGCGGAAGAAGAGAGGCTTCCGTCGATGGAATAATTGCTTCGGATCTCGCTCCGGTGCTTTCTAGACTTCAGGGAATTTATAACGCTGGAATTAGGTTAGACGGACCCACATGGGAGTCACAAGCTCACACGACCCCCCCCCCCCCCCCGCGCGCCCTCCGAGCTTGTTGCTCCCTCAAATGTTGTTGGTGCATCCCCGAAGCTTCTAGGGTCTCTTCTGTTCCAGAAAAAACCATCATAAAATTTCATCATGTTTGGGTTCCGTTTGGTATGCTTTTCTACGAAACAATGAAACAAGCAAAAAATCAGAAACCGATATTGGACACTAAGTTAATATGTTAGTCCATAAAAATAATATCAAATTGCATATAAAGCATATAAAATTGACAATATAATAACATGCAACAATCAAAAAATTATAGATACGTTGTAGACGTATGAGTGAAAGATCGACGATGTCGCCTAGAGGGGGGTCGTGAATAGGCGCTTTAAAATAATTACGGTTTAGGCTTGAACAAATGCGGAATAAACCTAACGGTTAATTTGTCAAGCACAAAACCTAAAACAACTAGGCTCACTTATGTGCACCAACAACTTATGCTAAGCAAGATAAGCAACTATGTGATAGCAAGATATATGACAAAGAACAATATGGCTATCACAAAGTAAAGTGCATAAGTAAAGGGCTTGGGTAAGAGATAACCGAGGCACGCGGAGACGACGATGTATCCCGAAGTTCACACCCTTGCGGATGCTAATCTCCGTTTGGAGCGGTGTGGAGGCACAATGCTCCCCAAGAAGCCACTAGGGCCACCGTAATATCCTCACGCCCTCGCACAATGCAAGATGACGTGATTCCACTAAGGGACCCTTGAGGGCGGTCACCGAACCCGTACAAATGGTGACCCTTGGAAGCGGTCACCGAACCCGTACACTTTGGCAGCCCTTAGGGCGGTCACCGGTACCCGTCAAATTGTTCGGGGCGATCTCCACAACCTAATTGGAGACCCCGATGCTTGCTAGGAGCTTTACACCACAATGATTGAGCTCCGAACACCACCAACCGTCTAGGGCGCCAAGGCACCCAAGAGGAACAAGCTCTAGGGTGCCCGAACACCCAAGAGTAATAAGCTTCTCAAACTGCACTTCCACGTATCACCGTGGAGAACTCAAACCGATGCACCAAATGCAATGGCAAGGGCACACGGAGTGCCCAAGTCCTTCTCTCTCAAATTCCACCGAAGCAACTAATGCTAGGGAGGAAGATGAGAGGAAGAACAAGAAGGAGAACACCAAGAACTCCAAGATCTAGATACAAGGGGTTCCCCTCACATAGAGGAGAAAAAGTGATTGGTGGAAATGTGGATCTAGATCTCCTCTCTCTTTTCCATCAAAAACTAGCAAGAATCCATGGAGGGATTGAGAGTTAGCAAGCTCGAAGAAGGTCAACAATGGGGGAAGAACACGAGCTCAAGGGAATTGGGTCATTGGGGAAGAAGACCCCCTTTTATAGGACCTCCTGAATCCAACCGTTATGTGCTCAGGTCGTGCACAAGCGGTACTACCGCTTGGAGGAGCGGTACTACCGATTAGCACGGTCAAAACAGCCCAACGAGAGAGAAAATACGAGTTTTTGGTCCCGAGCGGAAGTAGCCACGGAAGTAGCCGTGGTAGTACCGCTCCCAAGAGCGGTAGTAAAAAATTACTTCCGCTCCTGTCCGCGGTAGTACCGCTGCAGCCTTTTCAGAACACCAAAACTGACACAACTTCTGCAAACGGACTCCGAATTCAACGAAACCAAGTTTGTTGGAAAGCTAGCGACAAGGGCTAACACAATATTGAAAGAAATATCAATAAGAAGCAAATTAGAAAAGGCCCATAAGAAAATCGTGAGAACCCTTCCTCGGATAAGACCGGTAAAACCTCCAACACCGAAAACATCATAGAAGATGCATGCGAACTCCGTTTTCGATGAACTCAAGCTTGTCATCAAGATGACCATAAGCTCTAAGACTCATATAGAGAACCATACAAGAACCAAGAAAAAATATGCAAGGATGCAATGGTTTGAGATCTCTACTAACGATACGATCAAGCTACCAACTTGAGAGCCCCCCTTGATAGTACGACAAACGATCCTATAACCCGGTCTCCTAACTACCACCATGAGACCCGTAAAATAGAAAACCTATCAAGGGAAAACCTTTGCCTTGCACATGGTCCACTTGATATAGATGATGACGATCTTGACTCCCTCAAGTTGGACCACCTTTCTTGATTGTGTTGGCTCGATGAAGACTAGATGATTGCTCGCCCCATAGTCCACTATGGGTGAGCTACTCTTCGTCTCATCTTCACAAGTCCATTGACACCACAATGGATGGCAAGATTCAAGCACTTGATCTCTTCGTGATGCTCCACTTGAACTTGCACACGGCAATCTTGATGACGATCACCACTTGATGTCATCCTTTCCATGGGTTGTATGATATCTTCCTCTTGATGCAAGCCCATGGATACGTACCTAACCCCACATATAACTCTCATGTAGACCATGGGTTAGTACACAAAGTGCAATGGACAATGCTTACCATACCATGGGATCACTTGATCCCTCTCGGTACATCTTCTACGCTTTGTGAGTTGATCAACTTGATTCACTATTGACTTAGTCTTGATAAACCTTGAATCTTCTACTCTTCATTTGGATGATGTATTGAAGGTAAACATGAATGATCACACAACCTTCTTCTTCAAGACATGATTGCAATAAGCTCAACACTCGCATGACCAATCTTTGGATAATTCCTTAATAGCACCTTGGTCAACTCATAAACTCCTTGAAACCAACACATGGACTTCAAGAAAAGCCTATGGACAAATCCTTTAAATATAACTCAAGACAACCATTAGTCCATAGAGATTGTCATCAATTACCAAAACCAAACATGGGGGCACCGCATGTTCTTTCAATCTCCCCCATTTTGGTAATTGATGACAATCACTTTCAAGAGAGTTTATATAAGGAATTATGCATCACCATGCAATGCAACAACCAATAGTGCATGCGAATGAGATGCAAATGCTAAGGAACAAAACCAAAGCAAGAAGAGATAACTCTCTAAACTTCTCCACAAAACTCTCCGAAACTTCTCCCCCATTGGCATCGATTGCCAAAATGGGCGAAAATCTAAGAAGGCAATATAAATTGTGGTCCTCCATAAATTGTGTATTTCTCAACAAGAGAGTGGAATGCAATACACAAGTTTGACGATAAATACTAGGAGGAAAACAAACTATATTTAGGCCCAAAGTTCACAAAAGAAAGATATGCCACAAAGACATAAGAAAGAGAGAAACAAGCAATCAAGCAATCAAAAGATACCAATTGAAGCAAGCAATCAACGAATATCATTTGAGCCAACTAGACCAATGATCCTACATGCCACATGAATGAATAAATGATATGAGCGAAGGAGTGTTCTAAAGAAACTGGAGAAGCTCCCCATGATTTGTGCACACATAAGAATTTTTGTATTTGAATACAAAGTGCACAAAATAGGGTCATAGCTCCCCCAAAATCAATAGAAACTTACATCCAGTGCAAGTGAGCCTATAGGAAACAAAGCCTAGCGCTTGCAACAAGCACATGGTTGAGCAACATGTAAAAGAGGCAACTTAAGAATAGGCTCAACCAAAATGATGTGTGTGAGTCATGGCGAAGCACTTGAGAAGACTAAAATTAGGATGAGCATAAAGCATCAACATAGTCTTGAAAGAATGAGGCACACGGTGCAAGGCCTATCATTCCCACACACAACTGGCAAAAGGGTTCACAAGCTTACTAATAAGCAAAAGAGAACCTATGCTTGTGATAACCCGTGGTGAAGATAGACGAGGGGAGGCTCATCAAGACGAGGGATACCAATTAAGATGGCAAAAACCTCGTAAACATAAGCAAGAGGAAAATAACCTTCACCACACAAGAGTGCATCAAGATGCAACGATAGAGGACACACACTCAAGGCACAAGCTTTCACGGAGCCACCAAAGAAATAACATAAGAAAGACAAGGTGGACGTGAAAGAAAGGATATCAACTAGAGATGTAATTTCTCTCAAGTGTATAAGGTTCTATGTAGACGAAATCATGATGATATATAAATCTACAACGAAGGATGTACACCCGAAATAGTTACAACACGAAGGAACAAGATATCCACAAGGAAGTCATAAATATACCAATAAGATATTTGCTTGAAAGCATAGCACTTGGCTAGATATGGTCTTATTGTATATAAATGAAGTCCACACACACATCCATCAAGGGCATCACAACTAGCAACAGATATCATCGTTGGGATGCTTTGAGAAAGGAACAAGTATCACAAGATATGAAATGAATATCATGCCAAGATACAACCTACACAAGGTTGAATGCAAGAGGGGAAAGCATGAATAGATACTTGTTACCGAGATATCATTGGAAGGATGTAGTAGATACCAATTGAAGGTAGATAGTAGTTCATTGATCATCCTAGCTTGACTCCAATATGCACATGGTGACAACACCTTCCTTGTGAGTGAGCCGAGCATCCAATGCATCTCCAAATGTTCCTAGAAGAACAACACAAACTAAAGGGTACCCAAACTCATCGCGACCAAATAGTTAGAAACACCAATACATAGGACAAACTTCACATAAATATGTGCATATAGATATGAAAATGAATTTCATGCACATCTCATCCAAATTGAGACTAGGTGGAGTTTCCCCTATATATTGAGTCAAAGAAAGAAAGCATGCCAAATGAAATACATGAAGTAAACATGCATGCTCAAGACTTTCAAAACCCGAAACCAAAAACAAAGAAATGCCAAGTGAAAAGGATACCAAATCGAGAAATCATCACTTGGAAGATATCATTAAAGATACATCAAGGAATGAGATATCCATTGATACACACTAAACTAAAGATGTCAAACTCCCAAAAGAGGATGGTTCCAAACAAACCAGGCTCTCAACAAAGTTTCATGATGGCACAAAGTACCAAAAAGAAATGGCTTGCCTTCCACCAAAACACACTTGATAAGGATCACAAGAAGAGTGTTCTAAAGAAAATAGGATAGCTCCCCCACGAATTGTGCATTATATAGGATTTGCATTTGAATACAAAATGCACAAGGTGGGATCACCACTTTCACTATATCTAGAAAACACTAGACAAGAACAAGAAATAAACAAGATCCACAAGTGGTAGGGAAGACAACGGGAGTTGACACAAACCTTGGCAAGAGAAAAAGGCAAATAAACAAAAGCCAATGTAAAGATGATCAATTAAATTCTATCACACATAAGTGATTACCAATTGTCAAAAGACAAGGAGTATTTGGAAATAATTCCCGGTGATAGATAGCAAGGATATCTGACATCATATTCACTCCAAACAAAAAGCAAATTGCAACTTGTAGAGCTAACATGCCACCTAGGAACAAGATAATTTACAATATCAATTCTAGGTGACAATATCTCAAATGTACACATTTTCTAGGCTTGTAATATGCACTTAGCATATTACTCCCCCATAATGTGATACCAATAAGAACTTAACAAGAGGCAATAAGAGGATCCAACACGAGATAATCAATGGAATTTTTAGAATTTGAATTTCTCATGAGAGATATACCACCTAGTGACTAGATAATCTTGTAATATCAATACTAGATGGTATTCCTCATGTACACACATTTATAGGATTGTGAGGTGCACAAAGCACATCACTCCCCCAAAATGGGATGTTCCATTGATCTCTCACACGAGCCAACTAGGATACAAACAGGAAGCAAAAAGGCTCAACGCACGACGCACACGTACATGATGTGCAAACCAACACACACATACTTGATTGCTCAAGATAAGCAAGTTGGAAGCGCAACATATACAAACACATGCAAGGAACAAAAGCAAAACATGCAAGGGGGAAAGTAACTTTCAAGGTAAACAATTTAAGTACAAGTTACCGCAAGGAGGCACATTGGATATAAGATAGAAACTTGATAATCCAATTGACTTGGCTTGAGACAAAGAGAATGATGAAGTCCCCTTAATTCTTCATAATGTAGCCAAGTCTCCAATGCCCTCCAACAACACCTATTGATCAAGTTTGAGCGTGTTGGTCCAACCAAGCTGGGTCCTAAGAGGTTAGTCACAATAGGTTTGGCTACCCAAATGGTTCTTTGCTTGACACCACTTTGAGTACCAACAAACTTGGCAAACACATTGCCAACCTTATCCTTACCAAGAGAATAGATATCATCAATAATAACTGGGTTGGATAAGTTACCACTAGTGCATGAAGAAGCGACGTGACCTTTCTCACGACATAAGTAGCAACGTCTACTCTTCACTTTCTTCTCACTTGATTTCTGAATTTGAGAAGCATTAACTTGAGTCTTCTTGGGAAGAGGCCTTTCTTCAACTTGATGTTGAGCATGAGATTGAACTTGTGCCCTCTTCCCTTGTTGCTTGACACTAATGGCCTTCTTCTTCAATGGGCAAGATCTAACATGATGCCCTTTGACTTTGCACTTGAAGCAAACAATCTTGGCCGAATTCTTGACTTGTTCTTGGCCCTTCTTCTTGATCAACTTGGACTTCTTCTTCTTGTTGGAGTTGAATCCAAGTCCACCTTTGTCATTGGGGGATTTTTGCACACTCAAAATATTGTTGAGTGTGGCCTTCCCTTCATGACACTTTTCCAAGTCTTTCTTCAAAGAAGTGACTTGGGCCTTGAGCTCTTTGATTTCCTCTACATGGTTAGTCTCAACACAAGTACTAGAGGAAGTATAAGCTTCATCGTTAGAGCAACAAGGCAAGGAAAGCAATTCATCACAAGATGTACCAACATTGTGAGTAGATGAATTACAAGGACTAGCACATGGCAATATACTATTTTGACTAGAAGTAGTGCTAGTATCCACATGAGGATCACTAGATGTTACCTTAGCAATCATGGCCTCATGAGCTATCTTTAGCACACTATGGGATACTAGAAGATCATCATGAGAGCTTGAGAGCTTTTCATGACTTTCTTCCAATTTCCCATAATTGCTAGATAGCACCTCAAGTTGAGCCCGTAGCTCAACATTCTCCTTCAAAATGGATGCTTCACAAGTAATAGAATTAGTAGCACAAGCATCATCATTAACAACAAGAGGATAAGGCAACTTGGCAAGCTCTTTTAAATAAGAAGCTTCAAGTTGGGCAGGAGACTCGGTGAGTTTGATGAGCTCACCCTTGATGACCCTTGAGCCATTTTGGAGGTGCTCAAAATCCTCAAGGAGTCTAGCATGAGAAACTTCAAGCTTAGCATTTTTAGTTTTGAAATCGTTGGCCACATCAAGAGCTCTATCATGAGATTTCCTCACTCTAGATAATTCTAGAGCAAAAGTCTCCTCAAGAGATTCGGAGGTGGTTTGTTCATGTTCAAGAGCTTGAGATAGCTCCGTGATCTCATTTGCATAATCACGCCCATGAGCTTCCATTTTCTCAATGGTGACCTCTTGCTCCTCGAGATGAGATTCCAACTCCTCAATATATTTCTTGCCCTCAATGGCAATGGACATAATTTCCATGAAGTTGGAACGAGCAATTTTATTTTTATGAAGAGCTTTAAAAATCATCTCCCCCTTAGTTTTTAAGGAGGCAACATTATCATTCTCTTCATCATTATCCTCATCATCATTAGCATCAACATCATCATCAAGAGACATATTGGGGTACAAAGTAGGAGATACCTTTGATGCCTTAGCCATAAGGCAAAAAGCAATAGATGATGATGTAGGATCCCTTGAGGCACCATTAAACACCACATCTTGTTCCATGGAGTGTTCGGTTTCCTCTACATTGTTAGCACAATAATTCGAGGAAATAGATGCATTTTTATCATGGCAACAAGACATAGCAAGCATATCATCATGCGATTTAGTCAAGCAATTTCTACATGATATGCAAGGACTATCAACACAAGCATGTGAAACATTTGGAGTGCTCGAAGTGTTAAAGCCCAAAGAAGGAGCATTGTAATAATATGATGAAGGATCATCCACAATAAGCATACTATCACCATTGCAATGACCAACACTATTCACCATATCATTACCTTGTGGCAAACCACATGTAGGTGAAGTAGAAGAAGTTGAGAAGACTATACGACCGGAGGTGGAGGGGGAACAATCATCCCCACAAATATAGGACACACCATATTTATCTTGAAGCTTTGTCCACAACTCATGAGCATCCCGGAACGGCATGAGTTGAAAAATAACTACATTGCTCAAAGCATCAAAAATCACATTAGAAGCTTGAGCATTGAGATAAGAGTTTTTCTCATCCTCTAAAGATAATCTTTGGGGATCCTTTGGAGGAGAAAAACCTATATCTACAATTCGCTCTAAATTTGGGTCCATGACTCTAAAGAGATTAAGCATGCGAATTACCCAAATATCAAAATTTGTGCCATCGAAACTAAGAGTGTCAGAGAATCCTAATCCCCTAGTCGACATCTTTACTCTCTAGGCGGTTAAGCCTAACAAAGAGAGACGAGGCTCGGATACCAATTGAAAGATCGAGGATGTCGCCTAGAGGGGGGGGTGAATAGGCGCTTTAAAATAATTATGGTTTAGACTTGAACAAATGCGGAATAAACCTAACGGTTAATTTGTCAAGAACAAAACCTAAAACAACTAGGCTCACTTATGTGCACCAACAACTTATGCTAAGCAAGATAAGCAACTATGTGATAGCAAGATATATGACAAAGAACAATATGGCTATCACAAAGTAAAGTGCATAAGTAAAGGGGTCAGGTAAGAGATAATTGAGGCACGCGGAGACGATGATGTATCCCGAAGTTCACACCCTTGCGGATGCTAATCTCCGTTTGTAGCGGTATGGAGGCACAATGCTCCCCAAGAAGCCAGTAGGGCCACCGTAATCTCCTCACGCCCTCGCACAATGCAAGATGCTGTGATTCCACTAAGGGACCCTTGAGGGCGGTCACCGAACCCGTACAAATGGCGACCCTTGGGGGCGGTCACCGAACCCGTACACTTTGGCAACCCTTGGAGGCGGTCACCGGTACACGTCAAATTGCTCGGGGCGATCTCCACACCTAATTGGAGACCCTGATGCTTGCCCGGAGCTTTACACCACAATGATTGAGCTCCGAACACCACCAACCGTCTAGGGCGCCAAGGCACCCAAGAGGAACAAGCTCTAGGGTGCCCGAACACCCAAGAGTAATAAGCTTCTCAAACTTCACTTCCACATATCACCATGGAGAACTCAAATCTATGCACCAAATGCAATGGCAAGGGCACACGGAGTGCCCAAGTCATTCTCTCTCAAATCCCACCGAAGCAACTAATGCTAGGAAGGAAGATGAGAGGAAGAACAAGAAGGAGAACACCAAGAACTCCAAGATCTAGATCCAAGGGGTTCCCCTCACATAGAGGAGAAAGTGGTTGGTGGAAATGTGGATCTAGATCTCCTCTCTCTTTTCCCTCAAAAACTAGCAAGAATCCATGGAGGGATTGAGAGTTAGCAAGCTCGAAGAAGGTCAACAATGGGGGAAGAACACGAGCTCAAGGGATTAGGTTCATTGGGGAAGAAGATCCCCTTTTATAGGACCTCCCGAATCCAACCGTTATGTGCTCAGGTCGTGCACAAGCGGTACTACCGCTTGGAGGAGTGGTACTACCGCTTAGCACGGTCAAAACAGCCCAACGAGAGAGAAAACATGAGTTTTTGGTCCCGAGCGGAAGTAGCCACGAAAGTAGCCGCGGTAGTACTGCTCCAAGCGGTAGTACCGCTCCCAAGAGCGGTAGTAAAAAATTACTTTCGCTCCTGTCCGCGGTAGTACCGCTGCAACCTTTTCAGAACACCAAAACTGACACAACTTCTGCAAACGGACTCTGAATTCAACGAAACCAAGTTTGTTGGAAAGCTAGCGACAAGGGCTAACACAATCTTGAAAGAAATATCAATAAGAAGCAAATTAGAAAAGGCCCATAAGAAAATCATGAGAACCCTTCCTCGGATAAGACCGGTAAAACCTCCAACACCGAAAACATCATAGAAGACGCATGCGAACTCCGTTTTCGATGAACTCAAGCTTGTCATCAAGATGACCATAAGTTCTAAGACTCACAAAGAGAACCAAACAATAAACAATAAAAAAGATGCAAGGATGCAATGGTTTGAGCTCTCTACTAGCGATACGATCAAGCTACCAACTTGAGAGCCCCCCTTGATTGTACGACAAACGATCCTATAACCCGGTCTCCTAACTACCACCATGAGACCGGTAAAATAAAAAACCTATCAAGGGAAAACCTTTGCCTTGCACATGGTCCACTTGAGATAGATGATGACGATCTTGACTTCCTCAAGTTGGACCATCTTTCTTGATTGCGTTGGCTCGATGAAGACTAGATGATTGCTCCCCCATAGTCCACTATGGGTGAGCCACTCTTCGGCTCATCTTCACAAGTCCATTGACACCACAATGGATGGCAAGATTCAAGCACTTGATCTCTTCATGATGCTCCACTTGAACTTGCACACGACAATCTTGATGACGATCACCACTTGATGTCATCCTTTCCATGGGTTGTATGATATCTTCCTCTTGATGCAAGCTCATGGATACGTACCTAACCCCACATAGAACTCTCACATAGACCATGGGTTAGTACGCAAAGTGCAATGGACAATGCTTACCATACCATGGGATCACTTGATCCCTCTCGGTACATCTTCTACGCTTTGTGAGTTGATCAACTTGATTCACTATTGACTTAGTCTTGATCAACCTTGAATCTTCTACTCTTCATTTGGATGATGTATTGAAGGTAAACATGAATGATCACACAACCTTCTTCTTCAAGACATGCTTGCAATAAGCTCAACACTCGCATGACCAATCTTTGAATAATTCCTTAATAGCACCTTGGTCAACTCATAAACTCCTTGAAACCAACACATGGACTTCAAGAAAAGCCTATGGACAAATCTTTTAAATATAACTCAAAACAACCATTAGTCCATAGAGATTGTCATCAATTACCAAAATCA
Source organism: Triticum aestivum (assembly GCF_018294505.1). Taxonomy (NCBI): domain Eukaryota; kingdom Viridiplantae; phylum Streptophyta; class Magnoliopsida; order Poales; family Poaceae; genus Triticum; species Triticum aestivum. The sequence continues at coordinate 484,967,913 of NC_057810.1, read as the reverse complement.
AACATGGGGGCACCGCATGTTCTTTCAATGAGTGTCCAGGTGCAAAACATATGAATGTAAACAAAAATTGCCTCAATCTACGCAAATGAACCATGAAGACATTTGTAACTCTTTTGAATTGTTTACTTTCCATCGTATTTGTAATTTGTGCTTTTAAATTTTGCCTTTTTCATATTTTTTGATATTTGTGATACTTCAGCTTTTACCGAGCCTTTGTATTCTAGACCCCCCCTTCAATTTAGCTTTGTTTTCAGTTTTTATTTTCTATGTGGACCAAATGACAAGGTTGTCATGTCGCATTAATCACGGGTACACTGTCGTCCAGATCGCTTTGATTGAGGAACAAATTCCCCCAAAGACTATATCATGTGGATACAATTATTTGCTATAAATAAATGAATTTATATTAATATTTTGGTTATTGGACCACCCTGGCCCATAGGGCAAGCTACTTCACTGGGTAAAAGACCAAAATACTTGGCAACAAAAGTTAAAGGTGAAATTTTCAAAATTTGAAACTAAATACCATATGTAGGAGGAATGATGAAAATGTATCACTCTGAACATGATGTGTATATAGTACAACATAGGAGTAAATCTGAGGAAAATAAATAAATATTCCGCTTGGTCTTTTGAGGCTTAATCTGCGGTAGGACTGCAAACGAGTTGAATTCGAGCGAGTTTGAGTTGGCTCAGCTCAACTCGTATTAAAAATCGAGCGAGCTCAAGCTGATTGAAGCTCAAGATCGAGCTGTAAAAAATGACTCGTGCTCAGCATGTAATGATCTCAATTCGATCTCAAGCTAGTTTTGAGCTAAATGAGGCGGTAAAAATTATAAATTTATGATGATTATTCTAAATAGATAAGGACACAACATGTCACAACTTTGTACGACCATCTCGTCGTGCTCGGGAGATCTCCTCTTGGTCTCTTGGGCAAACTAGCAATAGATGGTGGACCTAGCAATAGATGATGGTCTTTGTTGACGAAAAACAAGAAAACGAAGGTGCATATGCTCAGAACTTTTATGAAAAACAACAGGATATTTAACACCGTATCATAATTAGGCATAGATCTTCTCTGCACTTAATTAAGGTTGCATGTTTGCTAGTAAATAAAATGGAGATAAATTATAGACAACGTATATGGTAACAAATTATCTTATTTCCATTTAATATATAGCATGATCATTTAACATAATGATATTATGTCGAGTATCGAACTAAAATTGAACGAGCCATTATTAGCTCAAGATTGGCTCATTTTTCGATCAAACTACATAAAGTGTTCAAATTCAGCTCGTTTCTTTTCAAGTCAATCTTGAATCGAGCCAAAAAACTAGTCGATCTCGAGCGGCTCACGAGCCTCGAGCTTTTCTTGCAGCCATAATCTGTGGCAATGTTAAAAACCAGACGCAAGATTTTTAACCATGACAAATTTGATGCATTAACGACAAATTATGTTGTTGAGAGCATGTCAACTTCCTTCAGTAAACATAGCAAATCCATGCCATGCTCAGGTTTTTGACAAGATTTGTCATGTCTGCTGAAAGAATTTGTCATGTTCGCAACAACATTTTTTTTCAAAAAGGGGGTCTCCCCGGCCTCTGCATCAGAACGATGCATACGGCCATGTTCGCAACAACATAATTTGCCATAAAAATATCAACTCCAGTACTTCACCATGGTTAAAAAAATCTGACTATACATTTGTATGAAAATCCTTGACCTGTTGGGAGACACGCGTGGACCCCACGGTATAGCCGCCACGAAATGCATGATTGCTCGTGGGAGCAAAGCATAACGAAATATCGGACTGTACCGACGCTTATCATTAGGCATTGTTATTTTTAGTTTACAATGGCAATATGACTTCTCAGGATGTTCGTACGTACCGGTGCACATATTTTCTTCTGACGAGGAGTACAGCAGTTCGTTTCACTGCTTGAACACACCGGCATTAGGAAACGATGGGACCTTTGTAAATTATGTGGCTGGTACAAACGACTCAGAAGAATGGTATTCTTGGCCAATGGAGCAACAGGTTCCTTAACAACGTTAATTCTAAGCTTCCTGCAGCCTGCCAGATCACTACTTAAATGTGGGTTTGGTAGTGGACTTCTGCGATCCACCAATACTAAACAGAACATGTGTTTCAGAAAAAGAGAAAAGTCAGTGACACTGTCAGCCAGAAAACTTTTGGAGGTTGTTGGGATTATCATTCATGCATGCCTATTTATTTTATTTTTCTCAAGGGAGAAGGACAAAGCACACCCCATGGTTTAAGTGCGAAAAAAAGAACTCGTGAAATCATAGCATATCTTATCTCCGCAAATATACAAGTCTGCCACCGGCCGCGCAGGCATATAGAATCTGGTTGGGAATAAATCTCACGAACTCATGCAGTGGTCTTTCTTCTTCGTCTGTGTCATCAAGTGAAGATGCAAGGGTTCGCGATTCATTTGGTTCTTTTTCTGACTTGAAGTCTTCTTGCACAAGAGCCAGCTAGCGACCGCAACTGCAATATGAAACTGACTCGCGAACTCCTCTTTATGCAATGACCAGTGAGATTAGGCACGGTTCGAGAAAAGAAACAAGTGAGATTACATCTCTGTTGCATGCATCATGCGTTGGCAAGGAGCTAATGGCGCAATGACGTTGACGCAAGGTGGAGTGTCAGCCTCAGCGTACGTGGTATAACAACGCCAAGCGTATATACATGATGACCAGAGCCAGAGTCGTATTGCCAGTCTCTTGGAAAACGTAAGCTGCTAACTCAGATATTCTGAAATACTCGACCGATAATCTGACACCAACGTAATCATTCAGAATTTGGTTTGTCGGTCCACTCAGCATCTTTGTTCGACGCTAATACATGAAGGGATCTTTTTGCCGTTTGGACGGGCCTCTTGAATTATTCTCTTTAGTTTATGTATATATATACTCCTATATATGTATGCTTCGCTGGGCATATACGAAAGCAGCACGTAGGTCGCACGATATAAAAAAAAGTTCCATCTCTTATTGGCCACAGAGAATAACATATCCATTGCACACTTTAGCGCATGATTTACAACAATTATTATACCGTGAACCGTCTGCTTCCACCGAGCAGTAAGTGCATTTCCTTATAGTTTCACATACAATAATTATATGCTCGATTTACCACAAATTAATGTATATCAAATTATGGCCTATATTAGAAGTCCCTTTTTGGTGTAGATTAAATTTCATAAAAATCTAATTATGGCCTATACTAGAAGTCCCTTTTTGGTACTTTGACTACTGACCAAGTTTGTTTTGGTCACACACTGTCAAAGTTGTATGGTCGATAAAATGAGTGGATACTTGCTCTGCCCCTGTGGGTGATAAGGGCAAAAGAACAAAATAGAAAATGTCAGAGAAATTGAGGGGAAGATGAAAAGAAGCGGCAGCTGTGTAGAAAGGAAAAGAACAAAATAGAAAATGTCATATTAATGATAGTTCCTTTGTCGGAAAATTATAAAATCTAGGCATTTCGATGTGCATTATGAACAGTCAGACCGCTATATTTAAAAATATCCCCTGTGCATTATGAACAGTCAGGCCGCTATATTTAAAAATATCACATGTGCATTATGAACAGTCAGACCGCTATATTTAAGTTTCTTAACGTTTCATAAATTTGTGTTGATATTTTTGTAAGAGATATGATGTTATTTCATTTCTCTATGTTTTCAAATGCACCTTCATGCCACCCGTTATAGCGGTCTAACTGTTCTCAGTGACCAAATATTTTTGGCACTTCAATTTAAGGGTCAAGTAGTGTTAGTTTCAAGTTTAGGATCCAAATTCAACTCATCTAACAATTGATGGGCAAAAGAAATGTCGGGTATGATGTTTAAATATTTTTCTGGAAAATGGTTTTAGTTAGTGAATTATAAGAATACTTTGAATGATTATAGACAATCTATAAATTGCTCAAAAATGAATACTACAGTTTCTCGAAACAGGCTTTTGCCCCACTTTATAAATAAAGCAACAACCATACAAAGTACACGGCCGAACGATACAAAGTGGTGAAGTAACCCTCTTACAAAGCCGATCTCAGGATATCCGGAAACGCGGACTGCAGGAGACTACGAGACCGGAAGATAACACAAGAAGACCTGAGCACCGCTACACTACACCCTAGAACACCTAAGCTCCACGACAACGCCCTCAGGAGGGGGAACAACGCCAGGTGTCGCCGCTGTCGAGTCCAACGGACAAGGGTTTTCATCCAGAACTCAGGCACGGAGAGGAGCACCACGACGACATCTTCAAGAAGATAATGACGCCAATGAGCGTAAAGCGCAGAGCTTTTGCTCGGCAGCTCCCTCATGCCACCATGAGGTCTTCAAGAGAGTGCGTGGGAAGTCCAGATCCCCAGATCCAGATCGGGGCGCCGCCACTACCAAAGACAAATGGCTTGCCTGAGCCTACCCGCCGCTACACCTTTTGACACCCACACGACCAAGATGTATAGCCACCACCGCTGCCATGGCGCCTGCCGGAGAGCCAACGAAGCAGACCACCTTCTAGGACCGCCGCATCGGCATCCAAGTCGCGAGACATCGCCCACCGTCCGCTTCACAATGCACAAACCGCGGCAGGAGAAGCCTGGCATCAGCCACCGAGCCAGGGTCAGCGCCACCATCGTCGGGGTGCCCACGCCTGCAATCCCACCAATCCCAGTTGACCGGGGGGGACATGACTCCGTGACTGCCGACGGCCATCGTTGAGAAACCTGCTGAGACAACGCCAAGCCCGCGACTTGAGGCACCGATCCAACCGTCAGACAGAGGCCCCGACCACCACTACCACGGACCTCCACCTACGCTATAACGTGAGGACGCCTCTTCAACCAGACCGTAAGCACCCACCTTGACCTAGCCAGCGGCGACCCAACCATGCACAGGGAGCAACAAACATCGAGCAGGAGGGCCAGGTCAAACTCCTACCGGACTGCTCGTCCACATCGCCAGCCTACTGCCAGCGCACGTACCCAGTGAAGACGGTCGCCGGCCCAATCCATGGGGGCTACACATGGCGGCCGAAAACTCTGGCCACCTAGCAGCCATTACGGCAACCTCGCCCCACCTCAGCTTCGTGCACAAGTCCCATCACCGCCCACCACGCCCTGGCCACCACCCGCCGACCACAACCCCACCACCACGCCCGCGGGAAGCACCCAGAGCACAACCACCGGCTGCCGGCTGCCGGCCCCGAGACCTAGCCCACCGGCGCAACATCAAGCTGCAACGCCGGAGCCAGCTAGGCCCAGGCAAGCCGCGCACGGCACCCATGGCTCCCCCGACGGAAGGTCGGATCCGCCGGGGCGACCGCGCCGCCCGCTTGCAGCCCTCTGGAGGCGCCCCCGGTCCATATCTAGATCGAGATCGAGAGGCCCCACCATAGCCTCCCCGCACAGGTACACTCCACCTAGCCTCTGATGTGCGGCCACCCGCACCTCTACTCCCAGGAACCGCCGAACAGCCGCCCCAGACGCAGTCGCGCTGCACCGCCCTGCCTAGCCGCGCGCCTCCACTCGCGGATGCTGTCCCGCGCGAGCAGACGCCACGAGGAGGGGAGAGACGCCTCGCCGCCACCGACGCCGGCGGCTGCGAGAGAGGTAGGGGAGGCGAGGGAGAGTTGGAGGCGGTTAAGAGGCGCGGGAGCGGGCTGGGCGAGACGAGGGAGGAAGCCTCCAGTAACTTCTGAAGGGGTGTTTGTTTTCAGGGACTTTTTGATGTAGGGACTAGAAAAAGTCCCTCTTAGAGACTTTTTAACCAAACACGAGGGACTATTAGGGACAAAGTTGTTTTTTGGGACTAAATGAAGAAGACTCTCAAGGATAGTCTTTTTTGAGACTTTTCCAACAATGCCCCTTCCTGCACCCATTGCTCCGCCGCCACATGGTGTTATTTGGTTGTTATTTTTCTGTATACTAGAGGTAACATGGTCATTTAATAACCTCTAGGAATAGACTAGGGACTTTTTAGTCCCTGAAAACAAACAGGAAGTGATTTTTTAGGGACTAAGGACTTTTTAGTTGAGACTAGAAAAAGTCCTACGATTTATGAACCAAACAGAGCCTGAATACTACAGTTTGGAAAATAGGGGTAGAGATGGTGTTGTGGGCCTTTTGCTTGGCTGATGGTATTTCGAGCATTGTTATGCCAAAAGAGATTAATACGCAATTAGCGGTTGATTGTAGACCACGGACTTCACGGCGATGGCATATATTGATATATGCATGCTATGTAGTGACATGAAAATAAACAAGTCGTCTTTTAGTTGCAAATGAGGGATCAGAGTGTTATTCAGTGGTGTTGAAGGGGTTTGTTCGCTCCTGCTACGTATATAAATCCCAGCATGTACACTAGATTAGTATCACAATATAAATGATACTCATCTAATCTCTACTGACCAGAAATGTCATGTCAATAGTCATATGGAACGCCTTTTCTGCCGGCTATTGTAGGCTAAATAAATCAGGTAGGACTTTCGTTTATGTACGCATGCAGACAGCATAACAAGTTCATAACTACGTAGTTGGTTCCATTAGGAGACCATCACTATGTCAAGAAATCAAGAAAACGTACTTGCAAAATGAAGCATCAATAACACATCCGAGGATTTTTACGGTACCCTTGTACTCCCAATTGGAGGTGGGGAGTACGGATCGATATCCACCATTGATTCGAAAGGGCAATATTGACTTTCTCTCCGGAACAAAATTCTCAGCGCAGTTTGTGCCTAAATTCGGTTTACATGCAAGATAGCTGATGCGTACATCTTGGTGGGTGCGCAGGCGCCGATTGATCTGGATCATCCGCTTGTCTCTCGCACGACTATCGTCTCAGCCGCTACCGCCACGCCGACGCACCGCCCGAATTCTACAGAATCGATTTTGCTCCTTCTGTAATTTGTGTTCATTGGTTGAAACTAAATTGATGTCTTCAGTCGCTTGCTGCTAGCACGATTCGACCCTAAGTGCGTCTACTTGTCACCTGTCCCATTGGTTTTGATTCTCCGGTCCTCAAGGTCTGCAACTCTGCATCTCGTTCTCTTGCCATGCATCGCTTATCAAGAAGAAAGTAATTACAGGTCTCTGGCAGCCGCCTCGCCGGCAGGGCCTCGTCCCCATGGTCCAGCTGATGAACTTAGGGTTTAATTATTGTGATGTTCTTTTCATAAAAATGAGTCAGAAAATGATGCAATCCACGTTGTGTTCATAACTAACATTGCAGCAGTTATCCTACGTAATTGCTCATGGTACCATTTTACCCTTAAGATAACGGCACTCCACAACTTTTGGTGTCGGTAATCCATTGATACTAGGTTGGAGTACCAGTGAAGATTATCCGTTGGATTTGACAGAATGGACAGCTTGTATATAATTAGGGGTACTGTAACGTCGGTCGAGACCGATATGGTATACGCATTTCTTTCTGTTTCCGGAAGGAAGCTGCCGGCGGAAACGACGAATTGCCAAGCCACTGGATTTGATGACTCCTGCTAAAACTTGTCGCCTCGTGGAGCAGGTGCGTATGCTGAGTCAAAAACATTTATTTGGGGAATTTAGTATTGCACGAGGCAGATACAGCCCCCTCATGAGTGAGATCAAAGTGTTTTATTACGTGCAACTTACAAGTTCATCGTTAATTTAGTACTCATCCATCCTAAAGTTGAATGATCATGTCTACAGTACAAAGTTGAAACTTATTTTGGGACGTGGAACATTAGTCTCGATCTGCAAAAAGATTCGTCAGTGCTTCAGTTCATTTTGCATGTGTGTGTGTCCTTCTCGGTTGCATTCTTACTGTTTGCGTATGCGACATATTTATTTCACATCTGTAACATCCCAAATTTTTAATTTGGAATGTTATACATAGGTCATCATATGCATATCATATTTTAATTGCATTTTGGTTTGATCCTAAAATTTTTAAGCAACTCAAGGACCCATAGAGAGAGTTGGGTATTTCATTATTTTCATATTTGATTTTTTTCTCGAATATTGTAAAGAGGATCATTTTGGTTTTAATCATTTTCTCTCCGAATATTTCAATATTAAAATAAAAGAGAGGGGATAAAATGACTTCTCCAAAATAAAAAAATATTGGAGGAAAAATGTTGAAATCAAATAATTATTTTATTTGGATTTTTATTGCTATTTTATTTGAATTGGAAAAAATATGCATTTTTCAAAATTGCATTTTTTTAGGTCAGAAAAATGTTCACTTTGTTCTAAATATTTTACTTAGACGGTGAAATTGTTTTTTGCATTTTTAGAATTTTTTATATTTTATTAGGATTTTTCGGTTCGGGCGAAAATTATTTTTTAGAAAAATCTCGTGGACCACACTGGGCCAGCGGCCCATCCGGCCCACAGCCCCCGCCGCCCTCACCGCGTGCCCGAGCCGGACTCCGCCGGGAGTTCGAGCTGCCGCCGGCGCCGCCTTGGCCCCTCTGCCAAGACGGATTGCCCCCCTTTAAATGCCACCCCCGAGGCCCTCGTCCCGCACCGCCGCCACACACCGCCACCACATCGCCGCCGCAGCCGCCGCCTGCCTCGCCGCCTGCCCCGCCGTCCCGCGTAGCCCGCCGCCGCAGTCGCCGCCTGCCCCATCGTCCCGCGTAGCCCGCCGCCGCGCCGCACCACCCGCGTCATCCCGCCGCCGCCCGCGCAGCCGTCCGGCCTCGCCGGTCTCGCCGACTATTTTTTTCGGTTTAAGTAAAAATCGTCCCGGTTTTTTTAGAAACCCAAGATCTGTTTTTTTAATAGATCGGTTCGATGGTTTTTCGTCGGTTTAGTTATTTAGCGGACGTTCGTTCGTTGTTTTAATGAACGTTGTTCGCCAGTTAGGCTCAGTTAACGAACCTTCATTCGTTAGTCTGTTCGTTCCGTTTTATTTTTCTAGGGAATTATCCGCGATTATTTTTTATCGCGATTTCTGCCCTGATCTTCAATCTAGTATATGTTTTTACTCATTTATCCAAATTAGATGAAACCAGCGACTAAATCTTCGTCTCGAGCCCCTCTTTTTGTTTGACCAACTTGAATATGATTTTGGTACTGTAAAATATGACTTTAGTCTAGATTAGTAAATGATCTTGTTTCGTTCGTATCTTCAGTTTCGTTACTCCGTTTGAGTTGATTCTTTTTGCAAATCGAACTTTCAGTTTGGATCTTCTTATTTGAGTTTTACCCGTGCATCTTTGCTGGAGTGCTTATGTATGCTATTGTTTTTTTGTGATAGAATTCCACGAGTGCGAAGCGTGCTACTATGAGTCTCTAGGATTCGCAGATCGTCAGCAAGGTAAGTAACACTTTGATCATATCCCTTTATTACCCAGTTTTTATGCATTAGTTCCAATCCTCAAACATTGCATGGTTAGGATCTGATATAACATGTGGGTTTGGGAAGTAGATGATGAGGTAGAACCTATTGCCTTTTATTATCAAACCGTTGAGAGTTACTTCTACGTTATGCCCAGGTTGCTATGCTATGCTCGTAGACGTGGATTGGTTGAGTGTATCGATGACAGACGTGAGAGTTGTTAATTAATGGTTAACTTAAGGTGGCTACTTAAATACACATCTGGGTGGATTGGTTGCGAGCACCTGGAGAATCCATTGTTGTCCTAGGATATCCCGAAGTACCCGTGTGATCATCCTACGGTTTGTCACCCAGGCTCAAAGGGATCATAAGATTATTCATGCTAGAAACTTCCGTGTGCAGGCACAAGCTATTATGGGCTCTAGCATAGTTGAGTAGGTTGCATGACCTCTTTCAGTGGTGGGCTAGCATATGTAGGGGAAAGTAGGTGTAACTGTCCATCCAGAGTAAAGAGTTAATGTTTCTGAAAGACTGTGTCTCGGTCATCCGTTTCTCAAACACCATGTAGTGCGAGAAATCTAACGGAGGAGATCGAGTCTTGTGGGGAAAAGTGCGCAAACCTCTGCAGAGTGTACAAACTAATCACGGTTAGTCGTGTCCCCGGTTATGGACATCTGAGTATCTGGTTCTTGGATTATCATGTTCATCTCATCACTCTAAATTAATTTGTTGGGTTAATTGTTATTGTTTAATTGGGATTGAGTTGGAGGAACCTTTTCATTGTTTAACAACCACCATGGTAGTTTAATAAAATTTATTCCTTTGTTGTAGGGAAAAATTGGCTTTATGCAAGACCATTAAGCATAGAGCTCTCCACCAGCCATATATGCATGTAGTGATAGCATTTATTCTGTTCATTGCTCTTTTGTGTCACATTGCCAGCATATTCCATATGCTGACCCGTTTCGGGCTGCAACATATCATGTTGCAGACTTTTCAGACGACGAGTCAGGTGCGATAGGTCGTTGTCGTTCACTCAGCTACGCCATTGGAGTTGATGGACTCACTTTATCTTCCAAGCCTTCCGTTGTTATCTTATTTAGATGGCCTTAAGCCATATTATTGTAATACGTTCTCTTTTGAGACATTCGATGTAATAAGTGTGTGATTGAGACTCCGTTATAAATCCTCGAGTATTGTGCGTGTCAGCATTACCGATCCAGGAATAACACTGATGCATAGTAACTTGACTGTTTGAGGTCTGGTCGCTACAAGATGGTATCAGAGCACACAATGACTGTAGGACACGACCACTAAGTTAAACCATAGATCACTCTTCTCTACTCATTTCTGACTCCTTTCCCTTTTCCACTCTATAGGATGGCGGACTCAAGGAACAAGCTTACACAACCGGATGAAGACACACCTTTTGCGCGACACTTGAAGGAAGTCACTAGGTACCTGAACATCGGAATACGAGGCTTCACAGGGACCTACATCGCCACTTTACCAGAAGAGGAGCGTTGGATGATTCGAGTTCAAGTTCCAGGAAGGACTTTCATGCCAGTTACTGAGCCCATAGAGTTTTCCTTTGATGCACCAACCTGGAGTCTAGAAAAGAGTATGGCAGCCCACATCGCCATGGGACGCATCGGAGAAGTTTATCACAAGGATCTTAAGGACACTATCTACCAGATATGTGGGCGCCGAGATGAGCAATGGGAGATGATCAGCACCAGGAGGGACAGGTCCATTGCAGCTTTCATCCAGGAGTTAAACCGGCACATTCGTCGCCAGGAGAACCAGATGTGCGCAAGCATGATAGATCTGAAGAAGGCTATGACCATGATTACGGAGCTAGAGGAGGAACTCAAATCTACACGCGACGAATATGAGGAGGAAATGACGATACTAGTGGAGAAGAATGCCGATCTGACGAGGAAGCTTGGAGTATTTATGGGAGACCCCGTGCCAGGAGGAGATGACGACCATTCCAAGGACATTCGTTCGGAGGACTACATCATCATCGACAACACCAATTCTGTCCCCGACGATAGCGATGGTGACTACGAAGACGAAGCTGGAGCGGATATCATGGAGTCTTCCACCGATCAAAATTTCTAGTCGACCACCATATTATTAGTAGTATTCCCCCATGTATATAGAATAGTCTGAGCACTTTTGTAACGATAGTTAGACCGATTGTATGCCCTTGTTTGAATTGCTTGGTGTGATATGAGTGTGTTTGTCTCATGAGCATATGGGTAGTGTTTTCCCTTTAGACCTCATTCTATTCTGTTTTCTCATCTTTTCTAAACCCACCAATGCCTTCGAGACGTGACAATGGATTTGCTTTCCCACCGGAGCTCACTCAGTTGATCCAGCAGCAGAATACCTTGATGTAGCTACTAGTTCAGAATCAGAACCAAGGCAACAACAACAACCCACCACCACCACCACCACCTGTTGATCACTTAGCCCGTTTCCTAAGGCTGAATCCGCCGGTGTTCTCTAGTAGCACCGAGCCAATTGTTGCAGATGATTGGCTCCGCAAGATTGAAAGGGAGCTGATGTCACACCCAAGATGCGACCCTATCCTAAAGGAACTCGAAGGTCCCACCAAGGATAGAAGCGCATCTTGAAGACACTTTTGCAAGGTGGATATCATTACATCAACATTACATAAATAGATGGGGATACATACAAAAGGCATACAATGCCACATGAGTACACCATCACAATACATAAGAGCAACATCTGACTACGGATGAAACACAAACAGAAACTCAAACGACATCCACCCTGCTAGCCTAGGCTGCCGACCTGGAACCTATCCCCTGATCGAAGAAGCAAAAGAAGAAGAACTCCAAAACAAGTAAACATCGCTCTCGCGTCATGACCATCGCAAACCTGTACCTGCAACTGTTGTTGTAGTAATCTGTGAGCCACGAGGACTCAGCAATCCCATTACCATGGGTATCAAGACTAGCAAAGCTTAATGGGAAAGTAAGGGGTAAAGTGGTGAGGTTGCAGCAGCGACTAAGCATGATATGGTGGCTACATACGCAAATAAGAGCCAGAAGAGAGCCAACGGAACGGTCGTCAACTAGCAATGATCAAGAGGTGATCCTGAACTCCTACTTACGTCAAAACATAACCCAGAAACCGTGTTCACTTCCCGGACTCCGCCGAGAAGAGACCATCACGGCTACACACACGGTTGATGCGTTTTAATTCGGATCTGGTGTCAAGTTATCTACAACCGGACATTAACAAATTCCCATCTGCCCATAACCGCGGGCACGGCTTTCGAAAGTTTATACCCTGTAGGGGTGTCCCAACTTAGCCCATAATAAGCTCTCGCGATCAATGAAGGATATTCCTTCTCCCAGGAAGACCCGATCAGACTCGGAATCCCGGTTTACAAGACATTTCGACAATGGTAAAACAAGACCGGCAAAGCCGCCCGAATGTGCCGACAAATCCCGATAGTAGATGCACATATCTCGTTCTCAGGGCACACCGGATTGTCCAAACTTCCGGTAGGCCATCCCAGAGTTGCCCCTGGTGGCCACCGGCGGCTGACAGGTTGGACCAACACTCACAACAAGCACTGGCCCGGGGGAGGGGGGGGGGGTAAAAATAAGATGATCCTCGAGAGCGCGACTCCCAAGGGAAAAAGGGCTAAGTGAGGAAAATGGTAAAACCAAGGTTGGGCCTTGCTGGAGGAGTTTTATTCAAAGCGAACTGTCAAGGGGGTCCCATAAATCACCCAACCGCGTAAGGAACGCAAAATCCGGGAACATAACACCGGTATGACGGAAACTAGGGCGGCAAGAGTGGAACAAAACACCAGGCATAAGGCCGAGTCTTCCACCCTTTACCAAGTATATAGATGCATTAATTAAAATAAGAGATATTGTGATATCCCAACATAATCCTGTCCACCATGGAGCAATCTTCAACTTCACCTGCAACTAACAACGCTATAAGAGGGCTGAGCAAAGCGGTAACATAGCCAAACAATGGTTTGCTAGGAAGGGTGAAAAAGGTTAGAGGCTGACATGGCAATTTGGGAGGCTTAAGGAACAAGTGATAGGTAGCGCAGAATAGCGATAGAACGAAGCAACTAGCATAGCAATGATAGTAGTGAGATCCAGGGTAGCGGTCATCTTGCCTGAAATCCCACAAGGAAGAAGAACGAGTCCATGAAGAATATGAAGCCACGAAGACGAACCAAGCGTAGACGAACGAATCATCACGATCGCAACGAAACAGGAACTATCGAGAAGAAGCACACAACATGGTAAACACACCACACATAGACAAGACATGATGCACAACAAGCATGATGCATGACAAAGCTACATGAAGCTACTCATGGCAAGAGACGATGCATACAAGAACAACACATCAAGGCAAGTTTAAATGAGGCCGGGAACAACATATAACAATTCCGGTAGGTCCTCATATGCAAGTTTCAAAGTTGGTCCATATCTGATTAAACCTTATATTCAAGTTGTTAAACAGCAAGTTAAAGAGCACCAAGAGGATCTACACGAGATTCTAGTCAAGTTACATATAAAGTTCATTAGAGTCGGAGCTACGACCTAGAAGATATGAGCAAAACAAGTTAAACATGGCATTGATGCAAAATGCGAACAAACATCAAGCAAACACACCAAAACAAGGATGCAACATGATAATATGAAACTACATGCAAAATCAAGCAAGTTTCATATAAGGCACACTCAAACGGAGCAACGGTTCAACACATACACTCTATACAAGATATGACAACAATCTGTCCAAAACAGCAACTAGGCATATTGCAAACATCAAAACAACATGCTACAACATCTCAACATAAGACCAAAAGGCATGGGCATGATGTACAGGTAAAGCATAACAAAACATGAACACTGAGCTAACTCCATAAATCACTAGATCATACTCAAAAAGGCATGGCAAGATTGCAAATAAAAACAGTTTCGGATTTATCAGGAAATAACATCAGGTTGCAATGTTTAGAGCTATCAAACAACATGCTACAGGAACATATCATAGAAAACGAAGGCATGACATGAACCTACTAAATGCATAGAACAAAAGTCCCTTACTGACCATGAGCCAAAAAGGATCAGAAGATATGATGGCATCCATGTAAACATAGCAAGTTTCGTTAACAGATTCAACAAACAGGGCATGCCATTGACAGAATTATGAAGGCATCTTCACGAGCTCAATTCACTCACCAAAAGTCATTGAATGACAAGATAAGCATAGCATCAGCAAGAAGACATGTTTATAAAGCTATCCATGTCAAGAGCAAGTTCATAGCATGCAAGGATCAACTACAACAACCTTGGCAAAATTGAATAACATGTAGACAATCTTCCAGGAAACATTTTGTAGCAAAAATAGAGCACGAAAATGACATGCTAGGCTACTCCATAATTGCAAACAGGGGCATGGATGGATATCTCATAACCATATGTACAAAACATCCTTACTGAAGTATCTCAAAATAAGCATGGATCTCTCTATAGCATCAAGTTTACATGGCATAAAAATAACAGCAGAACAGGGACCGAAATCAGCAACATCACGAGGCCTAGTTTACATGCTTGTGCTAGTCACCACATTGATCACAAAAATACATGGCATACACCCCTGTAAATATGGCATGACATAGTTCAAAACATATGTAGGGCTCAAGTTCATAAGGTGCACACGTCAATCATGGCAAAAATGACAAATCATCAAGTTATAACAGTTTCAGTAGATTAACAGCAAAATGCACTCTTGCAACGATGATTCAGGCATCAAGATGGACTCAAATGAACATGATGCAATGGAATGAAATGAAGTACTCGTTGAGGCGAACAATTTGACATATTACACGCATGAAACGGAGCTACGGATGCACAGTTATGATGCGATGAACATGGCATGATAATGTCAAAAATCTCAGGGACTTAGGCAAAAACGGGGTCAACCTTAGGGTTCGTCCGGATCTGGATCTGGCACGTTTCACGAGGTTCGCCGGAAGCTTCGCCGGAGTTCGGGGAGGAGGTGGCCGGAGGCGCTCGGGGAGGCCGGGATCCGGCCGGATCCGGTTGGGCGAGGACGGGGAGGCGCGGCGGCGGAGATGCAGGGCGGCGGCGCAGCTCGGCCGGGGCGGCACCGGGAGAGGAGGCCGCGGGCCGGGCGGCGCGACCAGGGCAGGCAGCAGCCGGCAGACGGAGGTGAAGGAGAGAGGCGGCACGGCGGAGGACGGGCGAGGCGCGGTCGGGCCGGCGCGGGGCATGGTCGGGGGTGACCGGAGGCGGGGCAGATCCAGCGAGCTCCGGCGGCTCGCCAGCCGGAGGCGGGGCCGGACGGGCACGGAGGAGCGGGCGGCGCTCGGGGGCGAGCGGGCGGCAGCGAGCGGGCCCGGCGAGGCCCGGTTCGGCCCCGGGGCGGGCCGGATCTGGGCCCCGGGCGGCGGCGGCGATGTGGGGCGCTGGCGGCGGTGATGTGGCGCGACGCGAGTGGAGGGGAGTGGCGGCGGGGTGACGTGGCGGCTCGGGAGTGGACGGAGTGAGGTGGCTGCGGGCGGCGGACGTGTCCGGCCGGCGGGGAAGATGTGTCCGGCGGCGCGGAGGGAAGAAGGTTAGGGTTTAGACCGTGAATTTCGGGGGAGGCACACATATAAATAGGTAGAGGGAGCTAGGAGACTCCAAATGAGGCACGGTTTTCGCCCACGCGATCGTGATCGAACGTCCGAAAGCATGGAGGGGGTTTGGATGGGTTATGGGCCACTTTGAAGGGGTGTTGGGCTGCAAAGAGAAAGGGGCTTTTGCGGTTACCCGGTTAACCATTGGAGTATCAAACGACCTCCAAATGGCACGAAACTTGACAGGCGGTCTACCGGTGGTATACCAAGGCCGTTTGGCAAATCACGGTCCATTCGGAGAATGTTTAACACCCGATCACAACAAGAGACAAAAGGGGGACGCCGGAGGACATAGGAGTGTCGGATCGCAAAACGAACAACAGGGAAAATGCTCAGATGCATGAAACGAACACGTATGCAAAATGAAATGCACATGATGACATGATAAAATGCAACATGCAAGCAAATGACATGGCAACAATGGCAATAACTGGCGGACACCTGGCGCATCGGATCCGGGGCGTTACAGCTGACCACTACAGGATGCACAGATGCGGAGAGAGTGCGTTTTGCCGCACATCAGCTTGATGGACCCGCAACATCATGGTGGGAGAATTTCACATCCACTTACCCCATTGACACTATTACATGGGATCAGTTTCAGCAGGTTTTTGGGACTGCCCATGTTTCAGCAGGAGCTATGAACATGAAGAAGCGCGAGTTTCGCAACTTGCGCCAATGAGGACGCACATTGGGCCAATATGTGGATGAGTTTAGTAAGTTAGCATGTTATGCCCCTGATGACATAGCAACTGATGCTGCTAAGCAGGAGAAGTTTCTGGAAGGACTGAATGATGAGCTGAGCATGCAGTTGATGGTGGCAACATTCAACAACTACCAGGAGTTGGTAGATAGAGCTCTTATGATTGAAGGGAAGTAGCAGCAGATAGAGAGCCGCAAGAGGAAGTATGGACAAGGGAAGTACAATTCAGGAGCTCAGCAGAGACCTTGTTTTACCCCGAACTCGGGAAGACACATTCACCATAACCATGGAGGCCATAATTCCAATGGAGGAAGTTCGCATAACCATAGTGGCCCCAAGAATGGGAATGGGAATGGAGGAAGCAGCAGCTAGAACTGTTCCAACCCAACAATGCCCGCCAAGAAGGATCTAAGTCACATTACTTGTTTCAAGTGCGGGAAGAATGGACACTACGCCACCGAGTGTTCTGAAGCAAAGAATGGAAATGGCAATGGAAGCTCGGGGAAAAAGACCAACCCTTTCAACAAGGGACAAGTGAACCACGTTAGCGTGGAGGAGGTTGAAGAGCAGCCAGATGTAGTTATAGGTAAGTTTTGGTTAAGTCGTTTACTGCACTCGTTCTTTTTGATACTGGTGCATCGCATTCATACATATCAAGGGGATTTGTGGATAAGTATAAGTTGACCACCAAAGTTCTTAGGACACCTATGTTAGTAAGCTCGCCATGAGCGGAGCATATGGCAAGCCAAGGATGTTTTCAGATGCCATTGACCATAAGTAGGCATGTTTTCCCCTCGGATTTTATAATTCTGGAGTCGCAAGGATTAGATGTGATATTGGGTATGGATTGGTTATCGATGTATGGATGAAACATCGATTGCGCCAGTAAGTATATTATGCCCACCACCCCAAAAGGAAGAAGGATCAAGTATGTATCCCGGCATGTGCCGAAGAGGACTCAAGTTAATTCCTTATCAGGAGTTGTACAGGAGGTAGTACTAGTGGTGAAGGATTACCCCGACGTATTTCCGGAGGAGTTACCAGGCATGCCACCGGATCGAGACATTGAGTTTTTGATTGAGCTTTTGCCAGGCACCGGACCAATATCAAAGAGACCGTATTGGATGCTCGCAAAGGATTTGGAGGAAATTAAGAAGCAGATTAAGGAGTTACTGGATAAAGGTTACATACGACCAAGTTCGTCACCTTGGGGAGCCCCAATACTTCTAGTGGAGAAGAAGGATGGATCATTAAGGATGGTTGTTGATTATCGTGCGTTGAATGAAGTGACGATCAAGAACAAGTACCCAATGCCGATGATCAATGACTTGTTTGACCAGTTGCAAGGAGCTAAAGTATTTTCCAAGATCGATCTACGATCAGGATACCATCAGCTGAAGATTCGAGAGCAGGATATACCTAAGACAGCTTTTACCACAAGGTACGGGCTATATGACAATACCGTGATGTCATTTGGTCTGACTAACGCGCTTGCCTATTTCATGAACATGATGAACAAAGTGTTTATGGAGTTTTTGTATAAGTTTGTCGTGGTGTTCATTGATGATATATTGTTCTACTCGAAGAATGAAAAGGAGCATAAGGAACATTTGCATTTGGTTCTCGAGAAGCTCAGAGAACATCAGTTGTATGCCAAGTTCAGCAAGTGTGAGTTTTGGCTCAAGGAAGTTGGATTTCTTGGACATGTTATATCCGGAGAAGAAATAGCAGTAGACCCCACCAAGGTTGTTTTTGTGACTAAATGGATGGCACCCACATCAGTTGGAGAGATCAGGAGTTTTCTCGGACTCGTGGGTTATTATTGGAGGTTCATTGAGAATTTCTCCAGGATTGCAAAGCCCATGACAGAGTTGTTGAAGAAGGACACCAAGTTCAAATGGACGGAGGAGTGTGAAGCCAGTTTTCAGGAGTTGAAGAAACGTTTGGTTACAGCCCCAGTTGTAAGGGCATATTTATCCCCAAGATGTTTTGGTGATTGATGACAATGCTTTTGTGGACTAATCGTGTGCGTTAAGTTCTTTCAGAGATTCATCCATTGGCACGAGACGATTACCTCCCCCCGGTGTGTTATTCAAGACGGTGTAGCTCCTTCGTTCTCTATTGGTTGGATAGTTTCGTAGGAGTCGCCGGTACTATCAAGAGGGGATCCGCTTTGGTAAGGCTAGGGTGGAATCAACACGTACACATCCGTATCACTCGATGTCTTCCATTCCGTTTCGATGGAGCAGCCTTTCCTTTCCCTGTGCCTGCCCTGACCTACCCTAGCGGTAGTACCGCGGTCCTCAGCGGTAGTACCGCCGAAGCACTCAAGCGGTAGTACCGCTCCCTAGCGGTAGTACCGCTCCCTAGCGGTAGTACCGCTCCCCGAGCGGTAGTACCGCTTGTGGTCTTCGGCCGTAGTACCACAGTGGTTCGGGCTACTACCGCCTCGATTCTCGACCGATGTTTTTTGTGTCGGGTTTTACGGTACTAAGTGCGGTAGTAGCGGCCGGTAGTACTGCTCCAAGCGGTAGTACCGCTCCTACTCCCACGGTAGTACCGCTCTGGGCCAGGTCTCTGATCTCCTCGTCAGCCGCGGCAGTACCGCTGGGTGAGAGCGGTAGTACCGCCTCAGCGGTAGTACCGCCCTGCCCAAGCGGTAGTACCGCTCTGTGCGTGGCTGTTCAGTGGGGTAACGGTTGGATTGGTTCCCCCACTATATAAAGGTGTCTTCTTCCCCAAAGTTGACCTACCTCTTTCCCCCAAAGCTCCATTGTTGCTCCAAGCTCCATTTTCGCCCGATCTCTCTCCCTAGCCAATCAATCTTGTTGATTTGCTCGGGATTGGTTGAGAAGGCCCCGATCTACACTTCCACCAAGAGAAATTTGATTCCCCCACTTATCCCTAGCGGATCTTGTTACTCTTGGGTGTTGAGCACCCTAGACGGTTGAGGTCACCTCGAAGCCATACTCCATTGTGGTGAAGCTTCGTGGTGTTGTTGGGAGCCTCCAATTGTTGTGGAGATAGCCCCAACCTTGTTTGTAAAGGTTCGGTCGCCGCCTTCAAGGGCACCAATAGTGGAATCACGGCATCTCGCATTGTGTGAGGGCGTGAGGAGATTACGGTGGCCCTAGTGGCTTCTTGGGGAGCATTGTGCCTCCACACCGCTCTAACGGAGACGTACTTCCCTTTAAAAGGAAGGAACTTCGGTAACACATCCTCGTCTCCACCGGCTCCACTCTTGGTTATTTCGTGCCTTTACTTTTGCAAGCTTACTTGTGTTGCATCTATTGCTTGCTTGTGTGCTAGGTGTCTTTGCATCATATAGGTTGTTCACGTAGTTGCACATCTAGACAACCTATTTCGTTGCAAGTTTAAATTGTTAAAGAAAAGCTTAAAAATTGTTAGTTGCCTATTCACCCCCCCTCTAGTCAACCATATCGATCCTTTCAATTGGTATCAGAGCCTCGTCTCTTTATTAAGGACTTTGCCGTCCGAAGAGTATGGTTGACACCAACGACGGTGCGGAGGAGCACTCCGGTGTGAATCCCATCTCGTCTTCGGCCGAAGGGGGAACCTCGGTCTCACGTGAGGAATTCAATGTGGCTTTAGACACATTGAAAACCTCCATGACGCCGAGGTTAAAAGCATGTTTACTGAATTTCTAGAAGGACTTAAACTATCTACCTCGCCGATGAAAGTGGGTGATCCCACTAACAAGGTGACGGATGCTACCTCCGACAAGGGGGAAGCTAACAATGAAAAGAGTCCTTCTACTAGTGGTAGAAATGGCACCGGCATCTTTGCCCATGTGGAACCCCCAATTTATGGAGGACCGATCCCCTCCACTCATTTGAATCATGCCGGTCCTCCTCCTAAATATGAGAAGCATGAAGATTTTGATTCTTGGGTTTATCGCTTCAAGCGTCATTTAAAACATGTGAACACTAACCTTTGGAGAATCATTGAAGAAGGTTTCTATCCTCATGACCCAAGCAACTTCACCCCTCGAGAAGCCGTGGACAATCAATTCAATGAGAGTGCTCTCTTCATCATCCAAGATGCAATCCTTCCCGAAGATCTCCCTCATCTTCGACCTCATGCCATGGCTAAAGAAGCATGGAAATGTGTTGTGTCTCTCTATCGAGGAAGTGCTAGCATTCAACGCTCCAACTATGAAGTGGTGCAAGATGAAGCCGATGAGTTTGCAATGAAAGAAGATGAAGAACCTCGTGAGCTCTTTCGAAGAGTGACCAAACTCGCGGTCTCACTCCGAGATCATGGAAGCAAGGACACGGATGACAATTGGATCAAGCGCAAGTTCCTCAAGGCCATGATGCCCTACAACAAGGCCATGTCCTCCGTCATTCGTCAAAGACCGGACTTCCACTCCATGACCTCAAGTGAAGTGTTGGATGAGTTCGTTGCAATGAGCATCTTGGACAAGACCGCCGACAATGCGGTGCTCCGTTCTCAAAGGGCAAAGAAGCCCAACCTTGCTTTGAAGGCCAAGGTTATTATGGAAGAAGAGGAAGAAGTGGAAGATGAGGAGAGCAACCCCGAAGACACCAAATATGATTATCATGAGCACATGGCCCTTGCTTCAAGACAATTTTGGAGCAAGAAGAATACAAGACCCAACTTCAACAAGAACAACTCAAGTGGCGTCAAGGGCAAGCAACGAGTTAGAACTTGCTTCAACTGTGGCAATGTGAGCCATTTCGTTGCGGATTGTCCTTACGAGAAGCGGGAAGACAATGGTGGCAAGTTCATCCGAAAAGACAAAGCCAAGTCCTTCCCCAACAAGAACAACTTCGCCAAGAAGACTCCCACTCGTGGGTTGGTGGTTCAAGAAGAATACCAAGAGGATGACGATGATGATGAAAATGGAAGAAGCAATGGCCATGGCATCCGTTGCCATTGCTACTACTCCCCGGGTGTCTCTCTTTGATTCACCCAACGAGAACATCACCGCCAAGTGCCTCATGGCTAAAGCTTCAAACAAGGTAACCCCCAACATTAAAACCACCATCATTACTAATCCCTCCTTGGAGGATTGCATTGATGAACATGATGGGTCTAATGAGGAAGTGAATGAATTTGAGTCTTTTATGAGTAAGCTCAAGGGCAAGTCCAAGAAGCATTTTGTTGCTCTCTTGGAACAACTTGGTGAGGCCAATGACATGATCGAGGCTCACGAAGAAACCATCTCTAAGATGGAAGGTCATAGTCGTGACTATGCCGATGAGATATCGGATCTCTCTAATGCTCTTGAGGAAGAGCGTGTGCATCGTTTGACTTTTGAGGAGTCACACAACGATGACCATGCTAAGTTAAAGAAAGATCTTGATCATGCTCTTGTCGTGTCTCGTGTGCTAACTTCCGAGAAGGCTAAACTTGGGGTTGATCATGCTAGACTCAAAGAGGAGTTTGAGATACTTGACAAGGCCCACAAGGTCTTGAAGGGTGCTCACGCTAACCTCAAGGAGTCTCATGCTCAACTCCAAGTTAAGCTAACCAAGGAAAAGGCCACCTTTCCTCATATGGTATTAATTGATAATGCATGTGCTACTAACCCGTGTTGTGAGCATGTGCACCTTGTGGAGGAGAATGCCAAGTTGAAGGATCAACTTGAGAAAGGCCTTGTGACATGCATTCAAGGTGAGAAGAACCTCAACGACCTTTTGAGCAATCAAAAGGAAGTTGTGGCCAAGGAAGGAATTGGGTTTGCACCCAAGTCCAAGAGCAAGAAGAAGAAGAACGACAAGACCAAACGTCCTCCTCCTCTCAAGCAAACTTTTGTGAAAGAGGGAGAGGGTGCTCCTAAGGAGAAGAAGGAAAAAGTGAAGGGAGTTGACGTCCAAAAGGGCAAAAGCATTTCCTCCAACAAAGCCGGCGACTTTAACCCGTCATATGTGTTGTGCCGTGCTAGTGATGGACATGTTTATGCTAAATTTGTTGGTTCTCCTTATGAGTACATTGAATGGTCTATTTGGGTTCCCAAGACCCTTGTTACTAACATCAAAGGACCCATTACTAAATGGGTACCTAAAACCAAGCATTGATCTCTTGTAGGTGTTTGCTTCCGGTGGGGGATCATGGTTGCTCGATAGTGGAGCAACAAATCATATGACCGGGAGCAAGGACTTGGTGGTGGACGTGCAAAAGATTCCATCTATGCCCACCAATGTCGAGTGGGGTGATGCATCACATTCTAAGGTATTGGGTCTCGGCAAGGTTGTCATTTCTCATGATCTAACGATCGAGAAAGTCATGCTTGTTGAGTCCCTTGCATACAATTTGCTTTCCGTTCGTCAACTTGCACTCATGGGTTTTGCTACTTTCTTTGACATTGATACCGTGGCCCTCTTGTGGAGCAAGACTCTTAAAGTAGCCTTTGTTGGGCATGTCGAGAACGGTCTCTATGTGATTAACTTTTCGGAGCGACCCACTAAGACCGCGACATGCCTAATGGCTAAAGTTGACGTGGGATGGCTTTGGCATCGCCGTTTAGCCCACGTCAATATGAGATCTTTGCAAAGTCTTCTCAAGGGGGACCATGTCCGTGGACTAACAAATGTTAGTTTTGCCAAAGATCGTGCTTGCAGTGCTTGTATTGAAGGAAAGCTTCATGAGAAGGCTCACCCTCCCTCGACCATCATCTACTCGAAGAGACCCTTGGAGCTCCTTCACATGGATCTCTTTGGGCCTCCATCTTTTGATAGTCTTGGAGGAAGAAAGTATTGCTTGGTGATTGTGGATGATTATTCAAGATACACTTGGGTATACTTCTTCAAGAGGAAGAGTGAGACTCAACAAACCGTCATCGACTTTGCAAATGAAGCTCAACGTCAACATAATGCAAAGATCTTGACAATCAGAAGTGACAACGGCACCGAGTTCAAGAACTACACCTTGGATGAGTTTCTTAGTGATGAGGGGATCAAGCACCAATATGCTGCTCCATATACCCCTCAACAAAATGGTGTGGCGGAGAGGAAGAACCGGACGTTGATGGATGCGGCTAGGACCATGATGGCGGAGTTCAAGTCTCCATACAACTTTTGGGCCGAAGCCATCAACACCGCATGTCATGCATCCAATCGGCTCTATCTCCGCAAAGGCTTGAACAAGACTCCTTATGAGATACTCACCGGCAACAAGCCCAACCTCAAGTACTTCCGGGTGTTCGGTTGTAAGTGTTTCATTCTCAAGAAAGGTGTTCGTTTGTCTAAATTTGAGGCTAGAGCTCATGAGGGCATATTTGTTGGTTATGCTACAAACTCTCATGCTTACCGTGTTCTCAACAAGTCCACCGGACTCATTGAGGAGACGTGTAACGTGGAGTTTGACGAAAATAACGGCTCCCAAGTGGAGCAAAGTGGTACTTGTGATGTAGGTGATGAAATTCCTCCCCAAGCCATAAGAAGAATGGGTATTGGTCATATTCTACCCATTGAGGAACCCCTTGTGGCCGAAGGAGAAGGACAATGCTCCACTCAAGTGGAGCCATCACCTCCCCAAGACCCACACGCTTCCGAAGAACAAAGTGAAGGCCCTCAACCTCGTGAACAAGACCAAGGGCAAGATCAACCTCAAGATGGTGGTGAACCTCTAAATGATGCCCAAGGTCAAGTTCTTCCCCCTCGAGCAAGTTCAAGATCATGAGCAAGCCCAAGATCAAGAACAAGCTCAAGACGGCGCTCAAGATAATCAAGTTAACCCTCCTCCTTCCACACCCGAGGAGGAATTAGAGCGTCGTGCCGCGAAGATTGCTTCCAAGCTCACCACCCAAGGCCATCTCATGGAAAATGTGGTTGGAAGCCTAAGAAAGGGGGTAAGCACTCGTAGACAATTAGCAAACTATTGTGAACATCACGCGTTTGTCTCTTGTGTTGAACCCCAAAAGGTCTATGAGGCGCTCGAAGACTCGGATTGGCTCAATGCCATGCATGAAGAACTCAACAACTTCGAGTACAACAAGGTGTGGAGATTGGTGCCAAGGCCATCGGGGAACCACAACGTCATTGGAACCAAGTGGATTTTCAAGAACAAGCAAGATGCTCATGGGAACATCGTTCGCAACAAGGCAAGATTGGTAGCACAAGGCTACTCCCAAGTCGAGGGTATCGACTACGGTGAAACCTTTGCTCCCGTTGCTCGTCTTGAATCCATACGTTTGTTGATTGCTTATGCTTCCCATCACAACTTTAAGTTGCAACAAATGGATGTGAAAAGTGCTTTTCTTAATGGTCCTATTAATGAGTTGGTCTATGTCAAGCAACCCCCCGGGTTCGAGGATCCCTACTTCCCGGATCATGTGTATCAACTCGATA
This sequence comes from Triticum aestivum, assembly GCF_018294505.1. Lineage (NCBI taxonomy): Eukaryota > Viridiplantae > Streptophyta > Magnoliopsida > Poales > Poaceae > Triticum > Triticum aestivum. The sequence goes on along the minus strand of NC_057810.1, from coordinate 484,942,788 downwards.
AGGCACTCTATGGCCTTAAACAAGCCCCACGTGCGTGGTATGACCACCTTACCGAGTTGTTACAAGATCGTGGATTTGAAGTGGGGCTAATCGATCCCACTCTTTTTACTAAGAAGGTCAAAGGGGAGTTGTTTGTATGCCAACTATATGTTGATGACATTATCTTTGGTTCCCCTAACAAAGCTTTCAATGAGGAATTTGCCGCTCTCATGACCTCCAAGTTCAAGATGTCTTCGATGGGAGAGTTGAAGTTCTTCCTTGGTTTTGATATCAAACAAAGAAGAGAAGGAACCTTCATCAACCAAGCCAAATACACTCAAGACATGCTAAAAAGATTCAAGCTAAGTGATGTCAAGCCGGCTACTACTCCAATGCCCACCAAGTGCCAACTTGACATTGATCCCAATGGTAAAGCGGTGGATCAAAAGGTATATCGCTCCATGATTGGCTCCTTGCTTTACCTTTGTGCATCTAGACCGGATATCATGTTGAGTGTGGGGATGTGTGCACGGTTTCAAGCCGCACCGAAGGAAAGTCACTATGTGGCGGTCAAGCGAATCTTTCGATATTTGGCTCATACCCCAAACTTTGGCTTATGGTACCCAAGAGGGGCAAACTTCAAGCTTGAAGGATTTACGGATTCCGATTGGGCGGGAGACAAAGTGGATAGGAAGTCCACTTCCGGAGGGTGCCAGTTTCTTGGGTGCTCTTTGGTGAGTTGGTCTTCCAAAAAGCAAAGTTGTGTGTCTCTCTCGTCCACCGAAGCGGAATATGTGGCGGCCGGTAGTTGTTGTGCACAACTCTTATGGATGAGGCAAACTTTAAAGGAATACGGTGTCATTTGTGACAAAGTGCCTCTTTGGTGTGACAACGAAAGTGCCATCAAGATTTCTCTCAACCCGGTGCAACACTTCAAGACGAAGCATATTGAGATTCGGTATCATTTCATCCGGGATCACATTAGGCGAGGGGAGATCGAGCTCAAGTATGTCAACACTCATGATAACCTTGCAGATATTTTCACGAAGCCCTTGGATGAAGCAAGATTTCGCGAGTTAAGGCATGAGCTAAATATCATTGATTCGAGCAATGTGACTTGAACCCTTGCACACCCCACCTCACTCAACTTGGTGTCTAGTTTAGATGTAGGCATGGACATAGGGGGAGTGTTGTTCTCTCAATGAACTTTCCCTCCCCCCATTATGTATAAAATGATCAACTCTTTCACATTAGCCATTTTTGGATGGTACTTGTGCTTCAAAGACGAGTTTTGGTCATGGGCCCAAGGATAATTCTTCGCGGTGCCATACCAATTGACTCAAACATAGGTGGCTCCGGCCACCGCCCTCTCTTGAGAGAGGCCAGAGCTCACTCTGCTTCATGTGGTTGTTTTGAAAGAGTGGGTTCTGGACCGTTGTTAGTGTGTGTGTTGCTTTGTTGGTCTTTCCTCCTTCTTGGACTTGCTCTCTCGTCTCTTTGGTGTTTTTGTCATTCATTTAGAAGCCGTCTGGTTGCTGAGCGGTACTACCGCCGGTGGCGAGCGGTACTACCGCTCCGAGCGGTACTACCGCTGTGAGGCGCGGGCAGGGGGTTATATCGGGGCAGGGGGAGTTTTCTTCTCCCCCATACCCATTCGCACGCCCCCTCGCTCTGTTCCTCTCTCCAGCAACCGGCGCCGCGGGAGGGCTCCGGCTGATCTCCCTCTCCGGGGCGTTCCTCTCCATTTCCTTCAGTGGAGACGATCCCCACCTTGTCCTCTTGCCATGGATGCCGGTATTGCCCCCGTTCCCTCTTTCTTTTTGTCTAGATTTCCAATATAGCATCTTAGGGGCAATAGCAGTTGCATCTCTAGATTTTTGGCCAAATCTAGGCTTGAGTAGGATGGAAAATGCTTCTAGGCAGTTTGGATTGCTGTTTGGTTGGAGTATTTTTGGATTTGGTAGGACGGTAGTGCCGGATCTGACCACGGTAGTAGTAAACTGTTGTTTCCCCGTCTCGAGCGGTACTACCACTCTCTGACGAGCGGTACTACCGCTTGGAGCGGTACTACCGCTTGGAGCGGTACTACCGCTCTCTGTGGAGCGGTACTACCGCTTGGGGCGGTACTACTGCCCGCAGGTCGCGGTACTACCGCTCTCTACCAGTTTCCACAATGCTCTTTCCTCTCAGTGATCTTTTTGCTCGTATTTTGTGGCTTATGCTCGTTCTTTCTGGTTGTTTGCGTGTTCGTGTGTGTGGTTCCAGGTGATGAGCTTCCTGAGCGACAGGCTCATCGTGTCAACCCCGGTCGTGCCACGTCCAAGCGCTACCGCACCACTGTGTCTGCCGGAGGTTCTTCAAGTGCTCCACCTCCACCTCAACTCCAGAAGAAGCCTGGTGTCAAGCCGAAGCCAGGAAAAACCATGCCAGAAATGCAGCCCAAGGAGTTCTGGGCAAGGCGTCGCCGCAACCCATATGAGGCAGAACAAGATCCCACCTTGGTCAACCGTCCATTCTGGAACAGGTTCCAGTTTGCCATCTTCTTTGATGTTCTCAAAGCCAAGAAGAACCTCTTTGTCAACGTGCACTCCATCGACGCCGACCATATGGAGAAGGATCCTGAATACTTTGGTGAAGCTCTTCAGATGTGCACTCAACTGAACATTCTTGGAGTCATGCAATTCAATAAAGATTATGATGCTGATATTGTGGCCCAATTCTATGCCACGGTTCATCTTGGGACTGATGAGGACAGGACTTTGACGTGGATGACAAATGGCAAGTTGCTTTCAGTCAAGTGGAAAGCTTTCATGGAGTTGATTGGGGTGCAAGATCTAGGTCTTGAGTCTCCTATCGGCTTTCGCCCACACCGCAACACCAACGCCACTCACAAGCAAGCTCTCTGGCCCTACTGCACCTTGAGGATCAACCCTGAGACGAAGAAGGAAACTTATGAGCTGCCTGCCTATTTGGATATCCTTCTCCGTGTCTTCAAAGAGACTCTTTTCCCTCGTATCGGGAATCTGGATATGGTTCACTCCTATCTCGTGGACATGCTTCTCTTCTGCCAGCGTCAGAAGGAACAGAACACCGGAGAGTCCCTGGATATCTCTCATGTTATGTGGTCTGAGCTGTTATCTGCTATCTCCGAGCGCAAGTGCCCGATTTATGGTCCGTTCATCATGCTGCTTATTGAGAAGGCCTGGGCTCGTGTCTATCCCCAGGTGATGCTAGAAACTGGAGAGTTGGTCTCTCACGGCATCAAGCGTCTGAGGAGGAAGGATAACTGGGGCACTCAAGCCCCTAAGACTGGAGTTCCTTCGTCTGCTACTGCCATGGAGACCGAGGAGGAGACTGGGGCTGAGGCTGAGGATGATGATGATGACTACGTGCCTTCTGAGGCAGAGCCCTCTTGGGCAAAGAAGCTCAAGCTCAAGATGAAGAAGCTGTTCTGCATGGAGTCTCACGGTCAGTACATGACTCATGTGGCTGAGAAGAAGGCCCGAGGTCGCCACAAGGAGCTCATGCGTTAGTTGGGTGCTACAGTTTACAGTGGATCTAAGGACCAGCTTACTGAGGAGGAGGAGTGGACTCAGCAGCACTGCCCATGGACCGATTCTGATGCCGAGCACTTCCCGACTGACGACGGTGGCGCAGATGATCCCGCTGAGATCCGATGTGTGTGTCCCTCTATTGCTATCACCTGGAGCCGTAGCAACACTCCCTCTGCTTTTTGGTGTCTCGATGCCAAAGGGGGAGAGAGTTTAGGGATTTGTGCGTCTTCCGTCTTCTGTGGTTGTGTTTTCCTCGCAATTTGCTTTGTTTGGTTTGTGTCAGTGAGATCTACGTTCCAGTCATATGGTGTGAGACATATGCTACCTTATCTTTCCAGTATCATTATCTATGTCACTATCTAGCTTATGAGTTGCATGCTTATCCTGTTAAGTTATCTATGCTACTCTCATATACCTTGCTTAGGTGGTTGGTCTCTAAAATGTAGGGGGAGCGTTAATCCTAGTATGTGTGCCGTGCAGTCCAAAGCACTTATCTAGATAGCACACATCTAGGGGAAGCCCATCTACATTTTAGGATGGTAGGGTTTGTGCGCCTATCCTATATCTCTCATGTTTGTGCAAATCCCGTATTGTCATCAATCCACCAAAAAGGGGGAGATTGTAAGGGCATATTTATCCCCAAGATGTTTTGGTGATTGATGAGAATGCTTTTGCGGACTAATCGTGTGCGTTAAGTTCTTTCAGAGATTCATCCATTGGCAGGAGACGATTACCTGCCCCTGGTGTGTTATTCAAGACGGTGTAGCTCCTTCATTTCTCTGTTGGTGGACTAGTTTTGTAGGAGTCACCGTACTATCAAGAGGGGATCCGCTTTGGTAAGGCTAGGGTGGAATCAACACGTACACATCCGTATCACTCGATGTCTTCCTTTCCGTTTTGATGGAGCAGCCTTTCCTTTCCCTGTGCCTGCCCTGACCTACCCCAGCAGTAGTACCGCGGTCCTCAGTGGTAGTACCGCCGAAGCACTCAAGCGGTAGTACCACTCCCAGAGCGGTAGTACCGCTCCCCAGCGGTAGTACCGATCCTCGAGCGGTAGTACCGCTTGTGGTCTTCGGCCGTAGTACCGCAGTGGTTCCGGGCTACTACCGCCTCAATTCTCGACCGATGTTTTTCGTGTCGGGTTTTACGGTACTAAGTGCGGTAGTAGCGGCGGTAGTACCGCTCCAAGCGGTAGTACCGCTCCTACTCCCACGGTAGTACCGCTCTGGGGCCAGGTCTCTGATCTCCTCGTCAGCGCGGCAGTCCCGCTGGGTGAGAGCGGTAGTACCGCTCTGTGCGTGGCTGTTCAGTGGGGTAACGGTTGGATTGGTTCCCCCACTATATAAAGGTGTCTTCTTCCCCAAAGTTGACTTACCTCTTTCCCCCAATGCTCCATTGTTGCTCCAAGCTCCATTTTCGCCCGATCTCTCTCCCTAGCCAATCAATCTTGTTGATTTGCTCGGGATTGGTTGAGAAGGCCCCGATCTACACTTCCACCAAGAGAAATTTGATTCCCCCACTTATCCCTAGCGGATCTTGTTACTCTTGGGTGTTGAGCACCCTAGACGGTTGAGGTCACCTCGAAGCCATACTCCATTGTGGTGAAGCTTCATGGTGTTGTTGGGAGCCTCCAAGTGTTGTGGAGATAGCCCCAATCTTGTTTGTAAAGGTTCGGTCGCCGCCTTCAATGGCACCAATAGTGGAATCACAGCATCTCGCATTGTGTGAGGGCATGAGGAGATTACGGTGGCCCTAGTGGCTTCTTGGGGAGCATTGTGCCTCCACACCGCTCTAACGGAGACGTACTTCCCTTTAAAAGGAAGGAACTTCGGTAACACATCCTCGTCTCCACCGGCTCCACTATTGGTTATTTCGTGCCTTTACTTTTGCAAGCTTACTTGTGTTGCATCTATTGCTTGCTTCTGTGCTAGGTGTCTTTGCATCATATAGGTTGTTCAAGTAGTTGCACATCTAGACAACCTATTTTGTTGCAAGGTTTAAATTGTTAAGAAAAGCTTAAAAATTGTTAGTTGCCCATTCACCCCCCCTCTAGTCAACCATATCGATCCTTTCACCAGTGTTGATTCTTCCAGACCAACGAAAGGATTATCAAGTGTATTGCGACACTTCTCGTTGAGGACTTGGAGCATTGCTTATGCAGGAGGGAAGAGTTGCCTCATATGCCTCATATACCTCATGAGTTAAATTATGCTACTCATGATTTGGAGTTAGCAGCCGTAGTGCATGCGCTTGATACGTCTCCAACGTATCTATAATTTTTGATTGCTCCATGCTATATTATCTACTGTTTTAGGCAATATTGGGCTTTATTATCCACTTTTATATTATTTTTGGGACTAACCTATTAACCGGAGGCCCAACCCAGATTTGCTGTTTTATGCCTATTTCAGTGTTTCAAGGAAAAGGAATATCGGACGGAGTCAAAACGGAACAAAATCAACTGGAGAAGTTATTTTTGGAAGGAAAGCAACCCAGGGAACTTGGAGTGCACATCAGGGGAGATACGGGCTGCCCATGAGGGTGGGGGCGCCCCCCGGACGCGCCCCCTGCCTCGTGGGGCCCCCGTAGCTCCTCCGACGTACCCCCTGCACCCATATATACTTTTGTATCCTAAAACTTCCAGAACAGAAGATAGATCGGGAGTTCCGCCGCCGCAAGCCTCTGTAGCCACCAAAAACCTCTCGGGAGCCCGTTTCGGCACCCTACCGGAGGGGGATCCCATCACCGGTGGCCATCTTCATCATCCCGGCGCTATCCATGATGAGGAGGGAGTAGTTCACCCTCGGGGCTGAGGGTATGTACCAGTAGCTATGTGTTTGATCTCTCTCTCTCTCTCTCTCTCTCGTGTTCTCTCTCGTGTTCCCTCTATGGCACGATCTTGATGTATCCCGAGCTTTGCTATTGTAGTTGGATCTTATGATGTTTCTCCCCCTCTACTCTCTTGTGATGAATTGAGTTTCCCCCTTTGAAGTTATCTTATCGGATTGAGTCTTTTATGAGAACACTTGATGTATGTCTTGGTGATCAACTTGCGGGTTTCGTGACATTGGGAACCTATGCATAGGGGTTGGCACACGTTCTTGACTCTCCAATAGAAACTTTGGGGCACTCTTTGAAGTACTTTTATGTTGGTTGGATGAATCTGAGATTATGTGATGCATATCGTATAATCATGCCCACGGATACTTGAGGTGACAATGGAATATCTAGGTGACATTAGGGTTTTGGTTGATTTGTGTCTTAAGGTGTTATTCTAGTACGAACTCTTTTATAGATTGATCCGAAAGAATAACTTTGAGGTGGTTTCGTACCCTACCATAATCTCTATGTTTGTTCTCCGCTATTAGTTGCTTTGGAGTGACTCTTTGTTACATGTTGAGGGCTTGTTATATGATCTATCTATGTTATTATTGTTGAGAGAACTTGCACTAGTGAAAGTATGAACCCTAGGCCTTGTTTCCTATCATTGCAATACCGTTTACGCTCACTTTTATTATTAGTTACCTTGCTGTTTTTATTATTTCAGATTACAAATACCTTTATCTACCATCCATATTGCACTTGTATCACCATCTCTTTGCCGAACTAGTGCACCTATACAATTTACCATCGTATTGGATGTGTTGGGGACACAAGAGACTCTTTGTTATTTGGTTGCAGGGTTGCTTGAGAGAGACCATCTTCATCCTACGCCTCCCACGGATTGATAAACCTTAGGTCATCCACTTGAGGGAAATTTGTTACTGTCCTACAAACCTGTGCACTTGTAGGCCCAACAACGTCTACAAGAAGAAGGTTGTGTAGTAGACATCAAGCTCTTTTCTGGCACCGTTGCCGGGGAGGCTAGGTAAAAGGGCACTCACTCACACCCCGTCAACTGTGGCGCCGTTGCCGTTGAGGTGAGTTCTTGAAGGTATATCTTTAGATCTTGCAATCAAATCTTTTTGTTTCTTGTTTTATCACTAGTTTAGTTTATAAAAGAAAACTACAAAAAATGGAGTTAAGCTTGTCTCATACGCTTCATCTTTTTAATATCTTTCGTGAGAATTATGAAAAGGAAAATTGTGCTCATGTGCTAGAAGAAGAATTACATAGAATGCTTGGCATAAAATATGTGAATGATGAGCATGATTGCAATGTTGCTAGTATGAATTCCTTGAATATCCATGATGCTAATGATATGCAAAGCCACAAGCTTGGGGAAGCTATGTTTGATGAAGATGATATTTTTTGTCCCCCAAGATTTGATGAGCAAATTTACTATGATGAAAGCATGCCTCCTATCTGTGATGATTATTTTGATGACACGTATGCCTTAAAGAATAATGATAACCATGAAACTTGTCATCTTGATCTTAATTTTCAACCACATGATAGTTATTTTGTTGAGTTTGCTCCCACTACTATTCATTGGAAGAATTTTGCTTATGTGGAGAGTAGTAAAATTTCTATGCTTGTAGATCATGAAAAGAATGATTTAGGTGCTGGTTATATTGGTGAATTCATTCATGATGCTACTGAAAATTATTATGAGGGAGGAATATATGCTTGTAGGAGTTGCAATAATGTCAAGTTTCCTCCCTATGTGCTTAAATTCTTGAAGCTATGCTTGTGTTACCTTCCTATGCTAGTTGATTGTTGTTCACAAAAGTTGTTTGCTCACAAAACCCCTATGCATAGGAAGTGGGTTAGACTTAAATGTGCTAGTCATATGCTTCATGATGCTCCCGTTATGTTTCAATTCTTATCTTTTATGTGAGCATCATTGTCACCATCATGCCTAGCTAAAAGGCATTAAAGAAAAGCGCTTGTTGGGAGACAACCCAATATTTATCCTTACTTTTTCTGTGTGTCCACATGATTATGCTACTGTAGTAATCATGTTTTATAGCTTTTGTTTCAATAAAGTGCCAAGTAAGACCTTTAGGATAGCTTACGGTGATAGTTGTGTTGATCCTGCTGAAAATCAAAAACTTTTGCACCCAGTAAATTAGTTTTGTTAATTCACAGAAACGTGCTTCTGTTCTGATTCGTTTTGCTATGGATTGGTACACGAATTTCTTAAGACTTCCTAATTGGTTATGATTTTTGGAGATCCATAAGTATACGTTTCATACAGATTACTACAGATCGTTCTATTCTTGACAGATTCTGTTTTCTATGTGTTGTTTGCTTACTTTGATGAATCTATGAGTAGTATAGGAGGGTACGAACCATAGATAAGTTGGAGTACAGTAGATATTACACCAATATGAATTTAGAATGAGTTCATTACAGTACCTAAGTGGTTGTTTTATTTTCTTATACTAACGGAGCTTATGAGTTTTCTGTTGAGTTTTGTGTTGTGGAGTTTTCAAGTTTTGGGTAAAGATTTGATGGACTATGGAGTAAGGAGTGGCAAGAGCCTAAGCTTGGGGATACCCAAGGCACCCCAAGGTAATATTCAAGGACAACAAAGAGCCTAAGCTTGGGGATGCCCCGGATGGCACCCCCTCCTTCGTCTTCGTTCATCGGTAAGTTTACTTGGAGCTATACTTTTATTCACCACATGATATGTGTTTTGCTTGGAGCGTCATTTTCTTTTGTTAGTTTTTGCTTTCTGTTGGTTAGAATAATGTTTTGCCTCTTTAGTTTCAATAAAAAGTCAAGGACAGCCTTTGCCATGCTTATTTTGCTAGTTTGCATGTTGCTGTTCGAAAACAGAAAGTTTACCGTTGTTGCAAAAATTGCCTAGAAAAGTCAGAGAATGGTCTAACATTGAATCTTTTTGCATATTAAGCTCTAAAAATTTATTACAGTGGTAATTTTAGTTCATAATTTTTGGAGTAAGGGAAGTATTGATACTCTTGCATTCTTTACAGACTGTACTGTTTTGCCAGATTGCTGTTATGTTTGCATTGTTTGCATATGTTTGCTTGTTTAATGATTCTATTTAAAGATAGGAGTATTAAATATGCAGAGGCATTTAGTATGCAATGTGGAATAATAATTTTAGTGATTTGTTACAGTAGAAAATGATAAGGTTTTGCATTGGTTTATACTAACCTATCTCACGAGTTCTTGTTGAGTTTGTTGTGAATGAAGCTTTTGATAAAAAGAGAAACCATGATATGAGAGGAATTAAGGAGACACAAAAGTTCAAGCTTGGGGATGCCCAAGGCACCCCAAGATAATATTTCAAGAAGTCTCAAGCATCTAAGCTTGGGGATGCCCCGGTAGGCATCCCACCTTTCTTCTTCAACAACTATCGGTTAGTATCGGTTGAGCCTAAGTTTTTGCTTCTTCACTTGAGTTGTGCTATCCTTGCAATGTAGTTTTCTTTAGCTTTGCTTGCTGTTTGAATAAAGTATCAATATCTGAAATTATTAAATGGGAGAGTCTTCACATAGTTGCATAATTATTCGACTACTCATTGATCTTCACTTATATCTTTCGGAGTAGTTTGTCTTTTTCTCTAGTGCTTCACTTAGATTATTTTGAGAGTCTTAAATAGCATGTTAATTTGCTTAATGTTAATATACTTGGTATTCAAGATATGTGAAACTTTCTTATGAGTGTGTTGAATACTAAGAGAAGTTTGATGCTTGATAATTGTTTTGAGATATGGAGTGATAATATCAAAGTCGTGCTAGTTGAGTAATTGTGAATTTGAGAAATGCTTGTGTTGAAGTTGGCAAGTCTCGTAGCATGCACGTATGGTAAAAGTTGTGTAACAAATTTATTGCATGGGGTGCTCTTTTGATTGCCTTCCCTTGAGTGGAGGTCGGGGGCGCGCGATGGTTAACTCCTACCAACCTCCCCCCCAGGAGCATGCATAGTAGTACTTTGCTTTGAGGACTAATAAAACTTTTGCAATAAGTATATGAGTTCTTTATGACTAATGTGAGTCCATGGATTATACGCACTTTTACCTTTCCATCAATGCTAGCCTCTTCGGTACCGTGCATTGCCCTTTCTCACCTTGAGAGTTGGTGCAAACTTCGCTGGTGCATCCAAACCCCGTGATACGATACGATCTATCACACATAAACCTCCTTATATCTTCCTCAAAACAGCCACCATTCCTACCTATCATGGAATTTCCATAGCCATTCCGAGATATATTGCCATGCAACTTCCATCATCATCATCATGACATACATTACTTTTGTCATATTGCCATTGCATGATCATGTAGTTGACATCGTATTCGTGGCAAAGCCACCATGCATTATTTTTCATACATGTCACTCTTGATTCATTGCACCATCCCGGTACACCGCCGGAGGAATTCATATAGAGTCATATCTTGTTCTAGTTTCGAGTTGTAATCCTTATGTTGTAATCAATAGAAGTGTGATGATCATCATTATTAGAGCATTGCCCAATCAAAAAAAAAGAGAAAGGCCAAAAAAAGGAAAAAAAAGAAAGGCCCCAAAAAAAGAAAATAAATAAAAAGGGCAATGCTACTATCTCTTTTTCCACACTTGTGCTTCAAAGTAGCACATTGTTCTTCATATAGTGAGTCTCATATATTGTGCTTCAAAGTAGCACCTTGTTCTTCATGTAGTGAGTCTCATAAGTTGTCTTTTTATACTAGTGGGAATTTTTCATTATAGAACATGGCTTGTATATTCCTACGATGGGCTTCCTCAAATGCCCTAGGTCTTCATGAGCAAGCAAGTTGGATGCACACCCACTAGTTTTCTTTTGTTGAGCATTCATAGCTCTAGTGCATCCGTTGCATGGCAATCCCTACTCCTCTCGTTAACATCAATTGATGGGCATCTCCATAGGCCGTTGATTATCCTCGTCAATATGAGACTTTCTCCTTTTTGTCTTCTCCACACAATCCCCATCATCATATTCTATTCCACCCATAGTGCTATATCCATGGCTCACGCTCATGTATTGCGTGAGAGTTGAAAAAGGCTGAAGCGCGTTAAAAAGTAAGAACCAATCGCTTGGCTGAAACCGGGGTTGTTCTTGATGGGAGTATTTTGTGTGATGAAAATGATACATAGCCTAACTATATGATTTTGTAGGGATGAACTTTCTTTTGCCATGCTATTTTGAGAAGACATGATTGCTTTGATTAGTATGCTTGAAGTATTATTATTTTTATGTCAATATGAACTTTTGTCTTGAATCTTTCGGATCTGAATATTCATATCACAAGTAAGAAGAATTACATTAAAATTATGCCAAAGTAGCACTCCGCATCAAAAATTCTTTTTTATCATTTACCTACTCGAGGACGAGCAGGAATTAAGCTTGGGGATGCTTGATACGTCTCCAACGTATCTATAATTTTTGATTGCTCCATGCTATATTATCTACTGTTTTAGGCAATATTGGGCTTTATTATCCACTTTTATATTATTTTTGGGACTAACCTATTAACCGGAGGCCCAGCCCAGATTTGTTGTTTTATGCCTATTTCAGTGTTTCGAGGAAAAGGAATATCTGACGGAGTCAAAATGGAACGAAATCAACTGGAGAAGTTATTTTTGGAAGGAAAGCAACCAACGGAACTTGGAGTGCACGTCAGGGGAGATACGGGCTGCCCACGAGGGTGGGGCGCCCCCCCCGGGCGTGCCCCCTGCCTCGTGGGGCCCCCGTAGCTCCTCCGACGTACCCCCTGCACCCATATATACTCGTGTACCCTAAAACTTCCAGAACAGAAGATAGATCGGGAGTTCCGCCGCCGCAAGCCTCTATAGCCACCAAAAACCTCTCGGGAGCCCGTTCCGGCACCCTGCTGGAGGGGGATCCCATCACCGGTGGCCATCTTCATCATCCCGACGCTATCCATGACGAGGAGGGAGTAGTTCACCCTCGGGGCTTAGGGTATGTACCAGTAGCTATGTGTTTGATCTCTCTCTCTCTCTCGTGTTCTCTCTCGTGTTCCCTCTATGGCACGATCTTGATGTATCCTGATCTTTGCTATTGTAGTTGGATCTTATGATGTTTCTCCCCCTCTACTCTCTTGTGATGAATTGAGTTTCCCCCTTTGAAGTTATCTTATCGGATTGAGTATTTTATGAGAACACTTGATGTATGTCTTGGTGATCAACTTGCGGGTTTCGTGACATTGGGAACCTATGCATAGGGGTTGGCACACGTTCTTGACTCTTCGGTAGAAACTTTGGGGCACTCTTTGAAGTACTTTTATGTTGGTTGGATGAATCTGAGATTGTGTGATGCATATCGTATAATCATGCCCACGGATACTTGAGGTGACAATGGAGTATCTAGGTGACATTAGGGTTTTGGTTGATTTGTGTCTTAAGGTGTTATTCTAGTACGAACTCTTTTATAGATTGATCCGAAAGAATAACTTTGAGGTGGTTTCGTACCCTACCATAATCTCTACGTTTGTTCTCTGCTATTAGTTGCTTTGGAGTGACTCTTTGTTACATGTTGAGGGCTTGTTATATGATCTATCTATGTTATTATTGTTGAGAGAACTTGCACTAGTGAAAGTATGAACCCTAGGCCTTGTTTCCTATCATTGCAATACCGTTTACGCTCACTTTTATCATTAGTTACCTTGCTGTTTTTATTATTTCAGATTACAAATACCTTTATCTACCATCCATATTGCACTTGTATCACCATCTCTTCGCCGAACTAGTGCACCTATACAATTTACCATTGTATTGGGTGTGTTGGGGACACAAGAGACTCTTTGTTATTTGGTTGCAGGGTTGCTTGAGAGAGACCATCTTCATCCTACGCCTCCCACGGATTGATAAACCTTAGGTCATCCACTTGAGGGAAATTTGCTACTGTCCTACAAACCTGTGCACTTGCAGGCCCAACAACGTCTACAAGAAGAAGGTTGTGTAGTAGACATCAGCGCTGAAGACATGGAGACATTTTCTCATTGCAAACCATCGTGAGGTATACACGGATCATAAGAGTTTGAAGTATATCTTCACGCAGAAGGAGTTGAATCTCAGGCAAAGGAGATGGTTGGAGCTCCTTAAGGATTATGATATGAAATTGCACTATCCTCCCGGAAAGGCTAATGTAGTAGCCGATGCGTTGAGTCGCAAGAGTTATGTAAATACGCTCATGACCGGAGGATTACCCAAGGAGTTAGCAGAGGATCTTCGCGAGCTATGTTTGGAAATAGTTCCGAGAGGTTATGTAGCAGCATTGGAAATTCAGTGTACTTTGATGGGTAAGATCAAAGAAGCCCAGAAGACTGACAAGGAGATTGTCGAGATAAAGGAAAGGATGAGTAAAGGAAAGGCTAAAGGATTTTGTGAGGATGAGCACGATACTTTATGGTTTGAGGATCACGTATATGTGCCTAATGACCCCGAGATCAGGAAGTTGATTCTGCAGGAGGCCCATGATTCGCCATATTCGATTCACCCAGGAAACACTAAGATGTATCTGGATTTGAAGGAAAGTTTCTGGTGGACAGGAATGAAGAAGGATATTGTCGAGTATGTAGAAGTATGTGATGTATGTCAGAGAGTTAAGGCAGAGCATCAGAAGCTAGCAGGATTGCTACAGCCATTGTCGATACCCAAATTGAAGTGGGACAAGCTTGGCATGGATGTTTCTCACTGGATTGCCCAGGACTCGTTCAGGCTATGACTCTATATGGGTTGTAGTCGATCGATTGACGAAAGTAGCTCATTTCATTCCAGTGAAGACCACTTATACAAACGCTAAGTTGGCAAAGATATACATGACCAGGATCGTATGTCTGCATGGAGTTCCAAGGACCATTGCATCAGATAGAGGAACCCAATTTACCTCAAAGTTCTGGAATCAGTTGCATGAGACATTGGGTACTAGGCTAGAGTTCAGTACAGCCTTTCATCCACATACAGATGGACATACCAAGAGAGTCAATCAGATTCTGGAGGACATGTTGAGAGCTTGTGCGCTAGATTATGGATCTAGTTGGGACGACAACTTGCCGTATGCAGAGTTCTCTTATAACAACAGTTATCAAGCCAGCTTGAAAATGGCCCCTTTCGAAGCTTTGTACGGAAGGAGGTGTAGGACACCATTATTGTGGGATGAAGTTGGAGATCGCCAGTTGTTTGGACCAGATTTGATTCAAGAGTCTGAAGAGAAGGTTAAGCTGATCCGCGACAGACTCAAGGTAGCCCAGTCCAGGCTGAAGAGTTATGCAGACTCTAAACGCAAGGAGACAATTTACGAAGTCGGAGACAAAGTGTACCTTTGTGTGTCACCCCTTCGAGGAGTTAAGCATTTTGGAGTTAAGGGAAAGCTAGCACCACATTTTGTGGGACCATACAAAGTTTTGGAACGTATGGGAGAAGTTGCTTACAAGTTGGAATTGCCAGAGGGATTGTCAGGAGTTGACGATGTATTTCACGTTTCTCAGTTAAAGAAGTGCCACGCAGAGATGGCCGATATTCCTCTGAGAGATACAGTTCCACTGGAAGCGATTCAGCTGGATAGTGATTTGACCTACGAGGAGAACCCAGTGCGGATTCTCAAGTTTGCCAGTCGAGTCTCTCACAGCAAGGTTATCAAGTTTTGCAAAGTTCAGTGGAGCCACCATACCGAGGATGAAGCCACCTAGGAACGAGAGGAAGATCTACGGAAGGACCACCCACACCTATTTTCTAGCCAACCCGAATCTCGAGGGCGAGATTCATCTTAAGGGGGTAGGTTTGTAACATCCCAAATTTTCAATTTGGAATGTTATACACAGGTCATCATATGCATATCATATTTTAATTGCATTTTGGTTTGATCCTAGAAATTCTAAGCAACTCAAGGACCCACAGAGAGAGTTGGGGATTTCATTATTTTCATATTTGAATTTTTCTCGAATATTGAAAAGAGGATCATTTTGGTTTTAATCATTTTCTCTCCGAATATTTCAATATTAAAATAAAAGAGAGGGGGATAAAATGACTACTCCAAAATAAAAGAAATATTGGAGGAAAAATGTTGAAATCAAATAATTATTTTATTTGGATTTTTATTGCTATTTTATTTGAATTAGAAAAAAATATGCATTTTCCAAAATTGCATTTTAGGCCAGAAAAATGTTCCCTTTGTTCTAAATATTTTAGTTAGGCGGTGAAAATTATTTTTCGAGTTTTTATAATTTTTTATATTTCATTAGGATTTTTCCGTCCGGATGAAAATTATTTAAAAAAAAACTTCGCATACCGCACTGGGCCAACGGCCCAGCCGGCCCACAGCCGCCGCCGCCCTCACCACGTGCCCGAGCCGGACTCCACCGGGAGTCCGAGCCGCCGGCGGCACTGCCTTGGCCCCGCTACCAAGACGTGCTGCCCCCCCCCCCCTTAAATGCCGCCGTCGCCCCTCCCCCCAGGCCCTCGTCCCGCCCCGCCACCACACACCGCCACCACAGCGCCGCTGCTGCCTGCCTCGCCGTCCCCACGTAGCCTGACACCGAGCCGGACCACCCGCGCCACCCCGCCGCCGCCTGCGCAGCCACCCTGCCTCGCCGAAAGCCACCAGAGCCGCGACGGACCTCGCCAGTCTCGCCGGCCATTTTTTCGGTTTAGGTAAAAACCGTCCCACTTTTTTAGAAACCCTAGATCCGTTTTTTAATAGATTGGTTCGGTTTTTTTTTGGTTTAGTTATTTAGCGGAGGTTGTCCATTCATTCGTTTTAACAAACGTTGTTCGCCAGTTAGGCTCAGTTAACGAACCTTCGTTCATTAGTCTGTTCGTTCCATTTTATTTTTCCAGGGAATTATCTGCGATTATTTTTTATCGCGATTTCTGCCCTGATCTTCAATCCAGTATATCTTTTTACTCATTTATCCAAATTAGATGAAACCAACACCTAAATCTTCATCTCGAGCCCCTCTTTCTGTTTAACCAACTTGAACATGATTTTGGTACTGTAAAATATGACTTTAGTCCAGATTAGTAAACAATCTTGTTTCGTTCGTATCTTGAGTTTCGTTGCTCCGTTTGAGTTGATTCTTTTTGCAAATCGAAGCTCTGCAGTTGAACTTTCAGTTGCATCTTCTTGTTTGAGTTTTACCCATGCATCTTTGCTGGAGTGCTTATGTATGCTATTGTTTGTTTGCAAGAATTCCCGGAGTGCGAAGCGTGCTGCTATGAGTCTCTAGGATTTGCAGATCGTCAGCAAGGCAACTAACACTTTGATCATATCGCTTTATTACCCAGTTTTTATGCATTAGTTCCAATCCTCAAACATTGCATGGTAGGATCTGATATAACATGTGGGTTTGGGAAGTAGATGATGAGGTAGAACCTATTGCATTTTATTATCAACCCGTTGGGAGTTACTTCTACGTTATGCTCAGGTTGCTATGCTATGCTCGTAGACATGGATTGGTTGAGTGTATCCATGTCAGATGTGAGAGTTGTTAATTAATGGTTAACTTATGGTGGCTACTTAAATACACATCTGGGTAGATTGGTTGCGGGCACCTGGAGAATCCAGTGTTGTCCTAGGATTTCCCGGAGTACCCGTGTGATCATCCTACGGTTCGCCACCCAGGCTCAAAGGGATCATAAGATTATTCATGCTAGAAACTTCCGTGTGCAGCCACAAGCTATTATGGGCCCTAGCATAGTTGAGTAGGTTGCATGACCTCTTTCAGTGGTGGGCTAGAAGATGTAGGGGAAAGTAGGTGTAAGTGTCCATCCAGAGTAAAGAGTTAATGTTTCTGAAAGACTGTGTCTCGGTCATCCGTTTCTCAAACACCATGTAGTGCGAGAAATCTAACGGAGGAGATCGAGTCTTGTGGGGAAAAGTGTGCAAACCTCTGCAGAGTGTACAAGCTAATCATGGTTAGCCGTGTCCCCGGTTATGGACATCTTGAGTATCTGGTTCTTGGATTATCATGTTGATCTCATCACTCTCAATTAATTTGTTGGGTTAACTGTTATTGTTTAATTGGGGTTGAGTTGGAGTAACCTTCTCAATGTTTAACAACCGCCATGATAGTTAAATAAAATTTATTCCTTTGTTGTAGGAAAAAATTGGCTTTATGCAAAACCATTAAGCATAGAGCTCTCCACCAGCCATATATGCATGTAGTGATAGCATTTATTCTGTTCATTGCTCTTTTGTGTTACATTGCCAGCATATTCCATGTGATGTCCCGTTTCGGGCTGCAACATGTCATGTTGCAGACTTTTTCAGACGACGAGTAAGGTGCGATAGGTCGTTGTCGTTCACTCAGCTATCCCGTTGGAGTTGATGGACTCACTTTATCTTCCAAGCCTTCCGCTATTATCTTATTTAGATGGCCTTAAGCCATATTATTGTAATAAGTTCTCTTTTGAGACATTCGATGTAATCAGTGTGTGATTGAGACTCTGTTATAAATCCCCGAGTACTGTGCGTGTCAGCATTACCGATCCAGGGATGACACTGATGCACAGAGACTTGACCGTTTGAGGTCTGGTCGCTACAACAGCTCAGGATATTATCCCACGAGGCCACGACAAAATGATCAGTATGAAATTCCTCGAACTCCAGTTAATTTACTTGGGGTTGATTCTTCAAGCAACTCATCAAAACAATCGTCTTTCTGAGATGAGGCAGTGGTGATCTTGAAACTAAGTGCCACCGCCAAGAGGCCCAATTTGGAGGCCAAGATGTTTGACATTTGAACTACATTGTAGTTCCAAAGCATTAGTACCGCCAAGAGTGTTAACAGCTAGGCTTTGAGCAATTTCCGCCATATGTGGCCTCTGAGGAAGACAACTATGAAATGGTCAAAGTCATCAAGCTTTGCTCCTAGAGGCACATAATGTGACAAGAGGATGTTGCAATAGTTTCATGCGCAATTGTGCACTGTCCGGGTCAGTTCAGGCCACTCACCTTCCACCACAATTAGTAAATAGTTTGTTCAATCATATGCCTAGAGAATATCAAATGTAAAATATATAACGTGTAGCAAACCAAGCCCAGCAAAATGCACAGCCGCATTGCAAGCTACAAGAAAGTGTAGATCGACAACTTCTTTGTGATTCAGAGTACAATTTTGTCTAAATGAAACATGCATGAGTAACTACAGACTCATATTCTATTGCTTCATCGAAATCCACAAGTAAACTTTAGTAGCCGGCAAATTGTAATAATCTATTGCAAACTTCCAGATTTGTAGGATCAGAAATTGACTGGAGTGGGCGGGGGGGGGGGCAAATAGGAGATTTAAATTTTCCTTCGAAAATAGTAAGTCTCTCAACACAGCACGACGGAATAAAATTAGTAAGGGAATTCTAAGCAGAGGAAAAACTCATGAAGGGATTGACTTAGATGAAAAACTAAAAGACACTATTGCAAGATATCTATCAGAACTGAAGCTACACGAATAACTAGATAGCAGGAGAAGTAAAGCATGTGAACATAGAGACATATCTCATTAAGTACAACAAGATGGAAAACAAACACACACATGGCTGCGGTACAGAAGGAGATGCTCTTCAATCTCGAAGGACCGAACACAGATGAACAACACAAGGATGGATAACTTAACATAATGTAAGTATCAAAAGTAATACAGAAAGAGAAAGAACGAGTGTTGCTCGATGGAGAAAAGCTATTTGTTTGACTGGTTTATACTTCAGCCAAAGTGCTACGTCTTATTTGAGGGACCTTTGATAGAAAACATGATCAAAACTCTCTTTGTCCTATTCGCCTTCACTACAAGTTCCCCAAACTCCAACCAATTTACCCAGGGAAGATTCTTCAACACAATCTCTAAACGTTCACAAACAAAATCATCGCAAACTATAATGACTCTTGGTCACCCGAACAGACACCTAACCATCTAGTGAGTGTGGAGCTCATTGAGTAATAGACAAGAGCTGGATCTCAACGTAGTTCTCTGCAATTGCTCAATCACTTCACTAAGTTTTTGGCGCTGGGTTTTCTCTTCATGAAATCCCCCAATTTTCTCTTCTTGAGCCTTCAGCTCACTTTCCTTCTCAGTTTGCTTTTCACTCTCCTCATCGACGTGCAAAGAGGAGGTTTATTTTTTCATTTTCATCTGAGCTTGCTTCTTAGATGAGTTTTTCATCGTGACATCATCGTTTTTCTCAGAAGCACTTGGCATCGGTAAAGTAATTTTTCCCTCCCATGGGTTTGATGCAGAGGAAATTTCATCAACCTTTTCTTTTATGCTGGGTGGGGCAGCATTTTGTTCGGGAGCACTTGGCTGCAATTAAACGACTTCTTCTTCCATCTTTTATTGAGCCCTCATCTCAGGAATAACATCCTCATTAGCAATATTTTCTTCTACGGAGCTCTGTCCCAGAGGGATATAACCCATACATACAATGATCAACTAACAACCAAGGTTTTCTTTCAGTGCAAGTGGTTGTTTTTAAATTCCATGTACCACTTCCCTTTTCTTGATGGTAGCATAACCAACAATTTATTAATTACGGTTCATGGTCACGTCAAACACTACCTTAGTGAGACGAATATACCATGCGCATCTTTTTTCATGGATGACAGTGATGACACTGCTGCATGATGTCTACTACACAACCTTCTTCTTGTAGACATTGTTGGGCCTGCAAGTGCACAAGTTTGTAGGACAGTAGCAAATTTCCCTCAAGTGGATGACCTAAGGTTTATCAATCTGTAGGAGGCGTAGGATGAAGATGGTCTCTCTCAAACAACCCTGCAACCAAATAACAAAGAGTCTCTTGTGTCCCCAACACACCCATTGTATAGGTGCACTAGTTCGGTGAAGAGATGGTGAAACAAGTGCAAAATAGATAGTAGATAAAGGTTTTTTGTAATCTGAAATAATAAAAACAGCAAGGTAACTAATGATAAAAGTGAGCGTAAACGGTATTGCAATGATAGGAAACAAGGCCTAGGGTTCATACTTTCACTAGTGTAAGTTCTCTCAACAATAATAACATAGATAGAACATATGACAAGCCCTCAACATGCAACAAAGAGTCACTCCAAAGCCACTAATAGCGGAGAACAAACATAGAGATTATGGTCGGGTACGAAACCACCACAAAGTTATTCTTTCGGATCGATCTATAAAAGAGTTCGTACTAGAATAACACCTTAAGACACAAATCAACCAAAACCCTAATGTCACCTAGATACTCCATTGTCACCTCAAGTATCTGTGGGCATGATTATACGATATGCATCACACAATCTCAGATTCATCCAACCAACATAAAAGTACTTCAAAGAGTGCCCCAAAGCTACTACCGGAGAGTCAAGAACATGTGCCAACCCCTATGCATAGGTTCCCAAGTGTCACGAAACCCGCAAGTTGATCACCAAAACATACATCAAGTGGATCAATAGAATAACCCATTGTCACCACGGTTATCCCACGCAAGACATACATCAAGTGTTCATAAAAGACTCAATCCGATAAGATAACTTCAAAGGGGAAACTCAATTCATCACAAGAGAGTAGAGGGGGAGAAACATCATAAGATCCAACTACAATAGCAAAGCTCGGGATACATCAATATCGTGCCATAGATGGAACACGAGAGAGAGAGAGAGATCAAACACATAGCTACTGGTACATACCCTCAGCCCGGAGGGTGAACTACTCCCTCCTCGTCATGGATAGCGCCGGATGATGAAGATGGCCTCCGGTGATGGGATCCCCCTCCGACAGGGTGCCGGAACAGGGTCCCAATTGGTTTTTGGTGGCTACAGAGGCTTGCGGCGGTGGAACTCTAGATCTATCTTCCGTTCTGGAAGTTTTAGGGTACGTAGGTATATATGGGTGCAGGGGGTATGTCGGTGGACCTCCGGGCTGCTCACGAGGTAGGGGGAGCACCCAGGGGGGGGCCTCCACCCTCATGGGCAGCCCGGGACTCCCCTGGCGTGCACTCCAAGCCCATTAGGTTGGTTTCCTTCGAAAATTAACTTCTCCAGTTGATTTCGTTCCGTTTTGACTCCATTTGATATTCCTTTTCCTCGAAACACTGAAATAGGCATAAAACAGCAAATCTGGGCTGGGTCTCCGGTTAATAGGTTAGTCCCAAAAATAATATAAAAGTGGATAATAAAGCCCAATATTGCCTAAAACAGTAGATAAAAGTAGCATGGAGCAATAAAAAATTATAGATACGTTGGAGACGTATCAAGCATCCCCAAGCTTAATTCCTACTCGTCCTCGAGTAGGTAAATGATAAAAAAGAATTTTTGATGCGGAGTGATACTTTGGCATAATTTCAATGTAAATCTTCTTAATTGTGATATGAATATTCAGATCTGAAAGATTCAAGACAAAAGTTTATATTGACACAAAAATAATAATACTTCAAGCATACTAATCAAAGCAATCATGTCTTCTCAAAATAGCATGACAAAAGAAAGTTCATCCCTACAAAATCATATAGTTAGGTTATGCTTCATTTTCATCACACAAAGATGTTCCCAACTTCTATACCCCCGATGACAAGCCAAGCAATTGTTTCATACTTAAATAATCTCAAACTTTTTCAACCTTCACGCAATACATGAGCGTGAGCCATGGATATAGCACTATGGGTGGAATAGAATATGATGATGGGGATTGTGTGGAGAAGACAAAAAAGGAGAAAGTCTCACGTTGACGAGGCTAATCAACGGGCTATGGAGATGCCCATCAATTGATGTCAACATGAGGAGTAGGGATTGCCATGCAACGGATGCACTAGAGCTATGAATGCTCAACAAAATAAAACTAGTGGGTGTGCATCCACCTTGCTTGCTCACGAAGACCTAGAGCATTTGAGGAAGCCCATTGTAGGAATATACAAGCCAAGTTCTATAATGAAAAGTTCCCACAAGTATAAAAAGACAACTTATGATACTCACTACATGAAGAACAAGGTGCTACTTTGAAGCACAATATATGAGACTACATGAAGAACAAGGTGCTACTTTGAAGCACAAGTGTGGAAAAAGAGATAGTAGCATTGCCCTTTTTATTATTATTATTTTGGGCCTTCTTTTTTTCTTTTTGGCCTTCCTCTCTTTTTTTTATTTGGGCAATGCTCTAATAATGATGATCATCACACTTCTATTGATTACAACATAAGGATTACAACTCGAAACTTAGAACAAGATATGACTCTATATGAATGCCTCCGGCGGTGTGCCGGGATGGTGCAATGAATCAAGAGTGACATGTATGAAAAATAATGCATGGTGGCTTTGCCACAAATACGATGTCAACTACATGATCATGCAATGGCAATATGACAAAAGTAATGTATGTCATGAATATGATGATGGAAGTTGCATGGCAATATATCTCGGAATGGCTATGGAAATGCCATAATAGGTAGGTATGGTGGCTGTTTTGAGGAAGATATAAGGATGTTTATGTGTGGTAGAGCATATCGTATCACGGGGTTTGGATGCACCGGCGAAGTTTGCGCCAACTCTCAAGGTGAGAAAGGGCAATGCATGGTACCGAAGAGGCTAGCAATGGCGGAAAGGTGAGAGTGCGTATAATCCATGGACTCAACATTAGTCAAAAGAACTCATATACTTATTGCAAAAATTTAGAAGTCATAAAAAATCAAGTACTACGCGCATGCTCCTAGGGGGATAGATTGGTAGGAAAAGACCATCGCTCGTCCCCGACCGCCACTCATAAGGGTGCACAAGCCAGGTACACTTCATGTTCCAAATTTGTTGCACAACTTTAACCATACGTGCATGCTACGAGACTTGCAAACTTCAACACAAGCATTTCTAAATTCATAATCACCCAACTAGCATGACTTTGATATTATCACCTCCATATCTCAAAACAATTATCAAGCATCAAACTTATCTTAGTATTCAACGCACTCAAAAGAAAGTTTCACATATCTTGAATACCAAGTATATTAACATTAAGCAAACTACCATTCTATTAATGACTCTCAAAATAATATAAGTGAAGCATGCGAGTTCATCTATTTCTTCAAAATAAAACTACCACCATGCTCTGAAGGATATAAGTGAAGCACTAGAGCAAAAACTATCAAGCTCAAAAGATATAAGTGAAGCACATAGAGTATTCTAACAAATTCCAATTCATGTATGGCTCTCTCTCTCATTAAAGAATTTCAGATCTTGATACTTTATTCAAACAGCAAGCAGAGCTAAAGAAAACTACATGGCAAGGATAGCACAACTCATGTGAAGAAGCAAAAACTTAGGCTCAATCGATACTAACTGATAGTTGTTGAAGAAGAAAGGTGGGATGCCTACCGGGGCATCCCCAAACTTAGATGCTTGAGACTTCTTGAAATATTATCTTGGGGTGCCTTGGGCATCCCCAAGCTTGAACTTTTGTGTCTCCTTAATTCCTCTCATATCATGGTTTCTCTTTTTATCAAAAGCTTCATTCACAACAAACTCAATAAGAACTCGTGAGATAGGTTAGTATAAACCAATGCAAAACCTTATCATTTTCTACTATAACAAATCACAAAAATTATTATTCAACATTGCATACTAAATGCCTCTGTATATTTAATACTCCTATCCTCAAATAAAATCATTAAGCAAGCAAAGATATGCAAACAATGCAAACATAACAGCAATCTGTCAAAACAGTACAGTTTGTAAAGAATGCAAGAGTATCAATACTTTCCTGACTCCAAAAATTATGAACTAAAATTCCCACTGTAATAAATTTATCAGAGCTCAATATGCAAAAATATTCAACATTATACCACTCTCTGACTTTTCTAGGGAATTTTTGCAACAGCGGTAAACTTTCTGTTTTCAAACAGCAACATGTATACTAGCAAAATAAGCATGGCAACGGCTATCCTTAACTTATTTATTGAAACTAAAGATGCAAAACATTATTCTAACTAACATCAAGCAAATACTAACAAAATAAAATGACGCTCCAAGCAAAACACATATGATGTGGTGAATAAAAATATAGCTCCAAGTAAAGTTACCGATGAACGAAGACGAAAGAGGGGATGCCTTCCGGGGTATCCCCAAGCTTAGTTGCTTGGTTGTCCTTGAATATTACCTTGGGGTGCCTTGGGCATCCCCAATATTAGGCTCTTGCTACTCCTTATTCCATAGTCCATCGAATCCTTACCCAAAACTTGAAAACTTCAACCACACAAAACTCAAAACAAAACTCGTAAGCTCCGTTAGTATAAGAAAATAAAACCACCACTTAGGTACTGTAATGAACTCATTATAAATTCATATTGGTGTTATATATACTGTATTATAATATATCTATGGTTCATACCACTTAGTACTAGCCATAGATGCATCAGAATAAGCAAACAACACATAGAAAACAGAATCTGTCAAAAACAGAACAGTCTGTAGTAATTTGTATACAACGTATACTTCTGGAACCCCAAAAATTATGAAATAAATTGATGGACCTGAGTAATTTGTCTATTAGTCATTTGCAAAACGAATCAACCTAAAATCGCTCTCCAGTAAAAAAATGGCAGCTAAACTCGTGAGCGCAAAAGTTTCTGTTTTTCACAGCAAGATCACATAAACTTCACCCAAGTCTTCCCAAAGGTTCTACTTGGCACTTTATTGAAACAAAAGCTATAAAACATGATTACTACAGTAGCATAATCATGTGGACACACAAAAACAGTAAGGATAAATATTGAGTTGTCTCCCAACAAGCGCTTTTCTTTAATGCCTTTTCAGCTAGGCATGATGATGACAATGATGCTCACATAAAAGATAAGAATTGAAACATAACAGGAGCATCATGAAGCATATGACTAGCACATTTAAGTCTAACCCACTTCCTATGCATAGGGATTTTGTGAGAAAACAACTTATGGGAACAATAATCAACTAGTATAGGAAGGTAACACAAGCATAGCTTCAAGAATTTAAGAACATAGGGAGGAAACTTCATATTATTGCAATTGCTACAAGCATATGTTCCTCCCTCATAATAATTTTCAGTAGCATCATGAATGAATTCAACAATATAACCAGCACCTAAAGCATTCTTTTCATGATATACTAGCATAGAAAATTTACTACTCTCCACATAAGCAAAATTCTTTTCATCAATAGTAGTGGGAGCAAGCTCAACAAAATAACTATCATATGATTGAAAATTAAGATCAAGATGACAAGTTTCATGGTTACCATTATTCTTTATAGCATACGTGTCATCACAATAATCATCATAGATAGGAGACATGCTTTCATCATAGTAATTTTGCTCATCAAAGCTTGGGGGACAAAATATATGATATTCATCAAACATAGCTTCCCCAAGCTTGTGGCTTTGCATATCATTAGCATCATGGATATTCAAGGAATTCATACTAACAACATTGCAATCATGCTCATCATTCACATATTTCATGCCAAGCATTCTATGTAATTCTTCTTCTAGCACTTGAGCACAGTTATCCTTTCCATCATACTCACGAAAGATATTTAAAAGAAGAAGCATATGAGGCATCCTTAATTCCATTTTTTTGTAGTTTTCTTTTTTAAACTAAATTAGTGATAAAACAAGAAACAAAAAGATTCGATTGCAAGATTTAAAGATATACCTTCAAGCACTCACCTCCCCGGCAACGGCACCAGAAAAGGGCTTGATGTCTACTACACAACCTTCTTCTTGTAGACATTGTTGGGCCTGCAAGTGCACAGGTTTGTAGGACAGTAGCAAATTTCCCTCAAGTGGATGACCTAAGGTTTATCAATCCGTAGGAGGCGTAGTATGAAGATGGTCTCTCTCAAATAACCCTGCAACCAAATAACAAAGAGTCTCTTGTGTCCCCAACACACCCAATACAATGGTAAATTGTATAGGTGCACTAGTTCGGCGAAGAGATGGTGAAACAAGTGCAAAATAGATAGTAGATAAAGTTTTTTGTAATCTGAAATAACAAAAACAGCAAGGTAGCGAGCGGTAAAAGTGAGCGTAAATGGTATTGCAATGATAGGAAACAAGGCCTAGGGTTCATACTTTCACTAGTGTAAGTTCTCTCAACAATAATAACATAGATAGAACATATGACAAGCTCTCAACATGCAACAAAGAGTGACTCCAAAGCCACTAATAGCGGAGAACAAACGTAGAGATTATGGTTGGGTACGAAACCACCACAAAGTTATTCTTTCGGATCGATCTATAAAAGAGTTCGTACTAGAATAACACCTTAAGACACAAATCAACCAAAACCCTAATGTCACCTAGATACTCCATTGTCACCTCAAGTATCCGTGGGCATGATTATACGATATGCATCACACAATCTTAGATTCATCCAACCAACATAAAAGTACTTCAAAGAGTGCCCCAAAGCTACTACCGGAGAGTCAAGAACGTGTGCCAACCCCTATGCAAAGGTTCCCAAGTGTCATGAAACCCGCAAGTTGATCACCAAAACATACATCAAGTGGATCAATAGAATAACCCATTGTCACCACGGTTATCCCACGCAAGACATACATCAAGTGTTCATAAAAGAATCAATCCGATAAGATAACTTCAAAGGAGAAACTCAATTCATCACAAGAGAGTAGAGGGGGAGAAACATCATAAGATCCAACTACAATAGCAAAGCTCGGGATACATCAATATCGTGCCATAGATGGAACACGAGAGAGAGAGAGAGAGATCAAACACATAGCTACTGGTACATACCTTCAGCCTCGAGGGTGAACTACTCCCTCCTCGTCATGGATAGCGTCGGGATTATGAAGATGGCCTCCGGTGATGGGATCCCCCTCCGACAGGGTGCCGGAACAGGGTCCCGATTGGTGTTTGGTGGCTACAGAGGCTTGCGGCGGCGGAACTCCTGATCTATCTTCTGTTCTGGAAGTTTTAGGGTACGTAGGTATATATGGGTGCAGGGGGTACGTCGGTGGACCTCTGGGCTGCTCACGAGGTAGGGGGCGCGCCCAGGGGGGCGCCCTCCACCCTCGTGGTCAACCCGGGACTCCCCTAGCGTGCACTCCAAGCCCATCAGGTTGGTTTCCTTCCAAAATTAACTTCTCCAGTTGATTTCGTTCCGTTTTGACTCCGTCTGAGATTCCTTTTCCTCGAAACACTGAAATAGGCATAAAACAACAAATCTGGGCTGGGCCTCCGGTTAATAGGCTAGTACCAAAAATAATATAGAAGTGGATAATAAAGCCTAATATTGCCTAAAACAGTAGATAAAAGTAGCATGGAGCAATCAAAAATTATAGATACGTTGGAGACGTATCACTGCACTCCACAGAAACTTCATCGAATTCGCGAGTTTCATACTCGGGAAACACAAAAACCATTTTCTTCCCAGATTCATCTCTGGCATGCATAGCCATAGTGAAATCACCAACGATTTTTGTTGGGAATTCACAGAGAATGAAAATCAACATTGGGAGGTTCAGCAACAAATCTCTCCAAGTTCTCCATAATCGATGGAACATTGTAAGACATCAAGCAAGCCATATTGTAATAGCAAGTCTCTCAACACAGCCCATTGGAATAAAACGACTAAGGTAATTCTAAGTAGAGGACTAACTAGTGAAGGAATTGACTTACATGAAAAAGAAAAAGACACTACCATGAGATATCTATTAGAACTAAAGCTACAAGGATATGGATGTAAAACATGCGAACATAGAGGCATATCACATTAAGTACAACAATATGGGAATCAAACACAGATATAGTTGCGGTGCACAAGGAAATTCCATTTAGTCTTGAAGGACTAAACATAGATGCATGAAATAATTCAGAAATAGAAGAAACAAAGTTGCTCGATGGCGACAAGCTATTTGTTGACAAATTCACACTTCTGCTAAAGGGCTATGTCTGGTGATGTCTACTACACAACCTTCTTCTTGTAGACGTTGTTGGGCCTCCAAGTGCAGAGGTCTGTACAGTAGCAAATTTCCCTCATGTGGATGGCCTAAGGTTTATCAATCCATGGGAGGCGTAGGATGAAGATGGTCTCTCTCAAACAACCCTGCAACCAAATAACAAAGAGTCTCTTGTGTCCCCAACACACCCAATACAATGGTAAATTGTATAGGTGCACTAGTTCAGCGAAGAGATGTTGATACAAGTGCAATATGGATGGTAGATATAGGTTTTTGTAATCTGAAATTATAAAAACAGCGAGGTAGCAAGTGGTAAAAGTGAGCGAAAACGGTATTGCAATGCTTGGAAACAAGGCCTGGGGTTCATAATTTCACTAGTGCAAGTTCTCTCAACAATGATAACATAATTAGATCATATAACAATCCCTCAACATGCAACAAAGAGTCACTACAAAGTCACTAATAGCGGAGAACAAACGAAGAGATTATTATTGGGTACGAAACCACCTCAAGGTTATTCTTTTCGATCAATCCATTGGGCTATTCCTATAAGTGTCACAAACAACCCTAGAGTTCGTAGTAAAATAACACCTTAAGACACACATCAACCAAAACCCTAATGTCACCTAGATACTCCAATGTCACCTCAAGTATCCGCGGGTTTGATTATATGATATGCATCACACAATCTCAGATTCATCTATTCAAACCAACACAAAGAACTTCATAGAGTGCCCCAAAGTTTCTACCGGAGAGTCAATATGAAAACGTGTGCCAACCCCTATGCATAGATTCTCAAGGTCACGAAACCCGCAAGTTGATCACCAAAACATACATCAAGTGGATCACGTGAATATCCCATTATCACCACAGATAAGCACATGCAAGACATACATCAAGTGTCCTCAAATCCTTAAAGATTCAATCCGATAAGATAACTTCAAAGGGAAAACTCAATCCATTACAAGAAGGTAGAGGGGGAGAAACATCATAAGATCCAACTATAGTAGCAAAGCTCGCGGTACATCAAGATTGTGCCAGATCAAGAACGTGATAGAGAGATCAAACACAAAGATACTGGCACATACCCTTAGCCTCGAGGGTGAACTACTCCCTCCTCGTCATGGAGAGCGTTGGGATGATGAAGATGGCCACCAATGATCATTCCCCCCTCCGGCAGGGTGCCAGAACAGGGTCTCGATTGGGTTTTGGTGGCTACAGAGGCTTGCGGGGGCGGAACTCCTGATCTAGGTTCTGTTCTAGAAGTTTGGGGATATATAAGAGGTGTTGGCCTCGGGAACTAGTCAGGGGGGTCCATGAGGCAACCACGGGGTAGGGGCGCGCCCAGGGGGTTGGGCGCGCCCTCCACCCTCGTGGTAGCCTCGGGACTCTTCTGGTCCATCTCCGATGCTCCGTGGGCTTCTTCTGGTCCAAAAACAATCTCCGTGAATTTTCAGGTCAATTGGACTCCGTTTGGTATTCCTTTTCTGTAAAACTATAAAACAAGGAAAACACAAAAACTGGCACTGGCTCTAGGCTAATAGGTTAGTCCCAAAAATCATATACAATAGCATATAGATGCATATAAAACATCCAAGATGGATAATATAATAACATGGAACAATAAAAATTATAGATACATTGGAGACGTATCAAGCATCCCCAAGCTTAATTCATGCTCGTCCTTGAGTAGGTAAATGATAAAAACAGAATTTTTGATGTGGAATGCTACCTAACATATTTAACAATGTATTTTTCTTTATTGTGGCAAGAATGTTCAGATCCATAAGATTCAAAAAAAAGTTTAGTATTGACATAAAAACAATAATACTTCAAGCATACTAATAAAGCAATCATGTCTTCTCAAAATAACATGGCCAAAGAAAGTTATCCCTAGAAAATCATATAGTCTGGCTATGCTGCATCTTCATCATATAAAATATTCAAATCATGCACAACCCCGATGAGAAGCTAAGCAATTGTTTCATACTTTTGATGTTCTCAAACTTTTTCAATCTTCACGCAATACATGAGTGTGAGCCGTGGACATGGCATTATAGGTGGAATAGAAAAATGTGGTTGTGGAGAAGACAAATAGAGGGAGATAGTCTCACATCAACTAGGCGTATCAACTGGCTATGGAGATGCCCATCAATAGATAACAATGTGAGCGAGTAGGGATTGACATGCAACGGATGCACTAGAGCTATAAGTGTATGAAAGCTCAAAAAGAAACTAAGTGGGTGTGCATCCAACTCGCTTGCTCACGAAGACCTAGGGCAATTTGAGGAAGCCCATCATTGGAATATACAAGCCAAGTTCTATAATGAAAAATTCCCACTAGTATATGAAAGTGACAACATAGAGACTCTCTAGCATGAAGATCATGGTACTACTTTGAAGCACAAGTGTGGTAAAAGGATAGTAGCATTGCCCCTTCTCTCTTTTTTCTCTCATTTTGTTTTTGTTTTTTGGGCCTTCTTTTTTTGGCCTGTTTTTTTATTTTTTATTTTTCGTCCAGAGTTTCAGCCCGACTTGTGGGGGAACCATAGTCTCCATCATCCTTCCCTCACTGGGACAACGCTCTAATAATGATGATCATCACACTTTTATTTACTTACAAGTCAAGAATTACAACTCGATACTTAGAACAAAATATGACTCTATATGAATGCCTCTGGCGGTGTACCAGGATGTGCAATGAATCAAGAGTGACATGTATGAAAGAATTATGAAAGGTGGCTTTGCCACAAATACGATGTCAACTACATGATCATGCAAAGCAATATGACAATGATGAAGCGTGTCATAATAAAACAGAACGGTGGAAAGTTGCATGGCAATATATCTCGGAATGTTTATGGAAATGCCATAGTAGGTAGGTATGGTGACTGTTTTGAGGAAGGTATATGGTGGGTGTATGATACCGGCAAAAGTTGCACGGTACTAGAGAGGCTAGCAATGGTGGAAGGGTGAGAGTGCGTATAATCCGTGGACTCAACATTAGTCATAAAGAACTCACATATTCATTGCAAAATTCTATTAGTTATCGAAACGAAGTACTACGCGCATGATACTAGGGGGATAGATTGGTAGGAAGACAATCGCTCGTCCCCGACCACCACTCATAAGGAAGACAATCAAAAAATAAATCATGCTCCGACTTCATCACATAACGGTTCACCATACGTGCATGCTACGTGAATCACAAACTTTAACAGAAGTATCTCTCAAATTCACAACTACTCACTAGAATGACTCTAATATCACCATCTTAATATCTCAAAACAATTATAAAGAATCAAACCTCTCATAGTATTCAATGCACTTTATATGAAAGTTTTTATTATATCCCTCTTAGATGCCTATCATATTAGGACTAAATTCATAACCTAAGCAAATTACCATGTTGTTTAAGACTCCCAAAATAATATAAGTGAAGCATGAGAGTTCAACTATTTCTTCAAAATAAAACCACTGTCGTGCTCTATAAGATATAAGTGAAGCACTAGAGCAAACGACAAACTACTTCCAAAGATATAAGTGAAGATCAATGAGTAGTTGAATAATTATGCAACTATGTGAAGACTCTCTAACATTTAAGACTTTCAGATCTTAAGTAATTTATTCAAACAGCAAGCAAATCCTAATAAAATAAAATGACACTCCAAGTAAAACACATATCATGTGGTGAGTAAAAATATAGCTCCAAGTAAAGTTACCGATGAACGAAGACGAAAGAGGGGATGCCATCCGGGGCATCCCCAAGTTTAGGATCTTGGTTGTCCTTGAATATTACCTTGGGGTGCCTTTGGCATCCCCAAGCTTAGGCTCTTGCCACTCCTTATTCCATACTCCATCGAAACTTCACAACACAAAACTCAAGAGAAAACTCATAAGCTCCGTTAGTATAAGAAAATAAGATCACCACTTTTGGTACTGTTGTGAACTCATTCTAAATTCATATTGGTGTTATATATACTGTATTCCAACTTCTCCATGGTTCCTACCCTTCGATACTACTCACAGATTTATCAAAATAAGCAAACAACACATAGAAAACAGAATCTGTCAAAAACAGAACAGTCTGTAGTAATCTGGAAACTTTCCATACTTCTGTAACTCCAAAGATCCTGAGAAATTAGTAAGTCATAAGAATTTTTTTATTAATCTTCTGCAAAAATAACCAACTTGAAATCATGCTTCTGTGAATTATTAAAATTGTTTTCACGAGCGCAAAAGTTTCTATTTTTCAGCAAGATCAAATCAACTATTATCGTAAGACATCCCAAAGGTCTTACTTGGCACCTTATTGAAACAAAAGCTTAAAGCATGATGACTACAGTAGCATAATCATGTAAACACAGATAAACAGTAAGGGTAAATATTGGTTTGTCTCCCAACAAGTACTTTTCTTTAATTCCTTTTTAGCTAGGCATGATGATTTCAATGATGCTCACAAGAAAGATAAGAATTGAAACACAAAGAGAGCATCATGAACAATATGACTAGCACATTTAAGTCTAACCCACTTCCTATGCCTAGGGATTTTGTGAGCAAACAACTTATGGGAACCAGAATCAACTAGCATAGGAAGGTAAAACAAGCATAACTTCAAGATTTTCAACACATAGAGAGGAAACTTAATATTATTGCAACTCCTACAAGCATATATTCCTCCCACATAACAATTTTCAGTAGCATCATGAATGAATTCAACAATATAACCATCACATAAAGCATTATTTTCATGATCCCCAAGCATATAAATTTTATTTCTCTCCACATAAGCAAAATTATTGTCATTCGGAATAGTGGGAGTATCATAAGAAACTCGAATACTATAAATTGTTTCCACATTAAAAGAGTTATTTTCAGAAAAAGGGTAATCATAATCATGACAAGTTTTATGAATATAATCATCACTACTTTTTATAACATAAGTGTCATCACAATAATCATCATAAGTAGCAACTTTGTTCTCATCATAATCAATTGAAACCTCTTCCAAAATAGTGGAATCATTACTAAATAAAGTCATGAACTCTCCAAATCCACTTTCATCAATATAATCATCATAAATAGGAGGCGTGCTATCATCATAATAAACTTGGGAGGATAAAAATATCATATTCAATAGGCATATCATCCACAAGCTTGGGACAAACATTAATTGCAGCAAATAAATACTCAAACATGTCATTCTCATCAAACATAGCATCCCCAAGCTTGGGCCTTTGCATATCATAAGCATAATCACTCTCATCGTTAATAGTATGGATAGAACCAATAGTATAGAAATTATTGTCATTACAATGAGTAATAGGCATAACAATAATAGGAGCAACATCATTTGGGAGGGATACCTTTTTACCCTTGCTTTTCTGTCTTTTCTTTTTCTTCTTCACATCATGTGTGGGTTTAATCCTCTTTCTCGAGCTCGTTATTAATGAGATTGGTTGAATAGAAAGCTCCTCCTCATTACCTGATTCATCATAAGAAAGAATAGGAGGATATGGGGAAACTTATTCCCTTTCATTTGTATTCTCTTCATCTTCTATTTGTTTTCTTGTTTTTATGTAATTGGCAATATAAGGATTTTCAATGCAATTTACCGCACAATACATATAATTTTCCTCTAGATCAAAAGCAAGAAATATCTCAAGGTTATATTCTGGAATGCCCTTAGTTATACGTTTCATTTCTTCATATCCCAGAAGCAAACTAAGTTCATTATGATGCGTAAGGGAATTCAAGTCATCACAATTTTTGGACACGATTTGATCATGAAACAATTTGCATTGGAGATTTAAATGACCATGTTCATTGCAAAGTTCACAAGGATGGCTAAAAATATTAAATTTTCCAGCACAAACATCTAGCCTCTCTTGCAAACATTTAGTTTCTAAATACTTATGCCTCTTGCAAAATCTATCTTCCCTATTTGGTGTGTACTTGCAAAGTCTATGCACTCCACAAAAGTTGACATGCTTATAAGAGACATTTTTATCATGACTAGTGCAATCATCATTATTACTATGGATATTCAAAGAGTTCACACTAACAACATTGCAATCATGCTCATCATTCAAAGATTGTATGCCAGTATTGCATTCTTCTTCTAACACTTTGGCACAATTATCGGAATCCTTATTTTCATGGAAGACATTAAAAGGATGAAGCATATGGGGCACCCTCAATTCCATTTTTTGTAGTTTTTCTTTTATATACCAAACTAGTGATAAAACAAGAAACTAAAAGATTCGATTGCAAGATGTAAAGATATACCTTCAAGCACTCACCTCCCCGGCAATGGCGCCACAAAAGAGCTTGATGTCTACTACACAACTTTCTTCTTGTAGACGTTGTTGGGCCTCCTGATACGTCTCCGCCGTACTTATAATTTTTGATTGTTCCATGCCAATATTCTTCAACTTTCTATACTTTTGGCAACTTTTTATACTATTTTTCGGACTAACATATTGATCCAGTGCCTAGTGCCAGTTCCTGTTTGTTGCATGTTTTATGTTTCGCAGAAACCCAATATCAAACAGAATCCAAACGGGGTAAAAATGGATGGAGAATTATTTTGGAATATTTGGGATTTTCCGGAGGAAGAATCAACGCGAAACGGTGCCCGAGGTGGCCACAAGACAGGGGGGCATGCCCTCCCCCTGGGCGCGCCTGGCACTCTCGTGGGCCACCCGTAAGGCAGTTAACGCTCTTCTTTTACCGCAAGATAGCTAATTTTATGAGAAAAATCTGGGCTAAAAATTCACCCCAATCGGAGTTATGGATCTCCGGATATAAAAGAAACGGTGAAGGGGAAGGATATGGGAATGCATAAACAGAGAGAGACAGAGAGATAGATCCAATCTCGGAGGGGCTCTCGCCCCTCCCACGCCATGGGAGCCAAGGACCAGAGGGGAAACCCTTCTACCATCTAGGTAGGAGGTCAAGGAAGAAGAAGAAGAAGAAGGGGGATCTCCCCCCCCTTGCTTCCGGTGGTGCCGGAACGCCGACGGGGGCCATCATCATCACCGTGATCTTCACCAACAACTTCACCGCCTTCATCACCAACTCTTCCCCCTCTATGTAGCGGTTTAACCCCTCTCTTACCCGCTGTAATCTCTACTTAAACATGGTGCTCAACGCTATATATTATTTCCCAATGATGTATGGCTATCCTATGATGTTTGAGTAGATCTGTTTTGTCCTATGGGTTAATTGATGATCATTATTGGTTTGAGTTGCATGTTTTATTATTGGTGTTGTCCTATGGTGCTCTTCGTGTCGCGCAAGCATGAGGGATTCCCGCTGTAGGGTTCGCAATATGTTCATGATTTGCTTATGGTGGGTGGCGTGAGTGAACAGAAGCACAGACCCGAGTAAGTAGGTTGTTTGCGTATGGGATAAAGAGGACTTGATACTTTAATGCTATGGTTGGGTTTTACCTTAATGATCTTTAGTAGTTGCGGATGCTTGGTAGAGTTCCAATCATAAGTGCATATGATCCAAGAAGGGAAAGTATGTTAGCTTATGTCTCTCCCTCAAATAAAATTGCAATAGTGATTACCGGTCTAGTTATCGATTACCTTGGACAAATAACTTTC
This sequence comes from Triticum aestivum, assembly GCF_018294505.1. NCBI lineage: Eukaryota > Viridiplantae > Streptophyta > Magnoliopsida > Poales > Poaceae > Triticum > Triticum aestivum. The sequence goes on along the minus strand of NC_057810.1, from coordinate 484,906,856 downwards.
TCGTGACAAAAAGCTCTCTACTAATACTTACTTTATTGCTTATTTATCTAAACAGCCCCTAGTTTTTATTTATGTGCACTTTATTATCTTGCAAACCTATCCTATCACACCTACAAAGTACTTCTAGTTTCATACTTGTTCTAGGTAAAGCGAGCGTCAAGCGTGCGTAGAGTTGTATTGGTGGTCGATAGAACTTGAGGGAATATTTATTCTACCTTTAGCTCCTCGTTGGGTTCGACACTCTTACTTATCAAAAACTGTTGCGATCCCCTACACTTGTGGGTCATCAAGACCTTTTTCTGGCGCCGTTGCCGGGGAGTCATAGCGTGGGGTGAATACTCTCGTGTGTGCTTGTTTGCTTTATCACTAAGTCATTTTTATTTGTTGTTCTTAGTTATTTTCTATCTTTAGTTATGGGTAGGAAAAGCAAAATACCAAAAAAATTAGTTGTACCTACCGCACCAATGGTTGAAGAACCACTTAAGATCTATCACACTCCTGAAGCTTTTTACTTGGATCATCTTCGATCCCTTTGTGCTCGTGCTGAAACCCCGACTAGCTTAGTTGAGGGAAAATCTTTAGATGAGCATGCTTGTTATGTGCGACATCGTATATCTGAAAAAGGGAAACTTTTACTGGATCAAATTCATCGGTTGCAATGCTATGCTTGGAATTTATGTGAAATATATGGTGTTACTTGTTATTCTGAAAACCCTAAGAAACACCTTCCCTACCAATCTGAGTTTATTGATAATGGGATCGTATCTTCTATGCTAAGGGTGTTTATAATTACTATGATGTTCAACAAATTGAAGAATTTGTTGCTTTTAAGGGTGCTTATGAAATTGCTTCTTTGATTGAAAAGTATGATGCTACTCTCTACAAATCTGAAAATTTTGCCATATTTAAATATTGTTATGATAATTATGCTTCTAATGCCTATGTTAAACTCTATATTGAGGACTTCTCCGCTGTCCAAGAAGAGACTAATATTTTGCAGGAAGCTATGGAAGAAGAAGTTGATGAAACTGTGAGCTCATTGGATGAAAAAGATGATGAGGAGAGCGAAGAACAAAAGGAGGAAGAGCGGATTGATCACCCGTGCCCACCTTCTAATGAGAGTAACTCTTCAACTCATACATTGTTTAATTCCCCTTCATGCTTATGAAGGATGATTGCTATGATGATTGCTATGATCCCGTTGATTCTCTTGAAATATCCCTTTTTGATGATGCTTGCTATGCTTGTGGCCAAGATGCCAATATGAATCATGCTTATGGAGATGAACTTGCTATAGTTCCTTATGTTAAACATGAAATTGTTGCTATTGCACCCACGCCATGATAGTCCTATTATCTTTTTGAATTCTCCCGACTACACTATATCGGAGAAGTTTGCGCTTAGTAAGGATTATATTGATGGGTTGCCTTTTACCGTTGCACATGATGATTTTGATGAATATAATATGCATGTGCTTGCTTCTCCTACTTGCAATTATTATGAGAGAGGAACTGCATCTTCGCCTCTTTATGTTTCCAACATGATAGAATTGCAAGAATGTGCTTATACTATGCATTGGCCTTTACTTGGTGTGCATGAATTGTTCTTTTATGACATGCCGATGCATAGGAAGAGAGTTAGACTTCGTTGCTGCATGATATATGTTACTTTATGCTCACTACTAAATTACAAATCATTGTTAATTAAAATTGTCTTTGATATACCTTGGGATCCGGGTGGATCCATTACTTGAGCACTATATGCCTAGCTTAATGGCTTTAAAGAAAGCGCTGCCAGGGAGACAACCCGGAAGTTTTAGAGAGTCATTTATTTCTGTTGAGTGCTTTTTTATAGTTTAAAAACACAAAAAATAAAGAGGGGAACCTAAAGACTTTTCAAAAAGGAAAGTGAAAGTGAGAAAGACAAGCATTGTTGAAGTGGGAGCTAGCCTTGAACTTTGTTCATGCTCACGAAAACTTTGTGAATCTTGATTACATAAAATTTTCATCAAAAATAATTATTCCCTTGTAAAATTCCATTGTATTATAAAAATAATGTGCCAAGGTTTGCCTTTAGGATGTTTACAATGCTTGTTGGTTTATACGGTGCATGACAGAAACTTTGTCTGTAGTGCGTGATTTTACATTCTTAATCAAAAGTCAAATGGTTCTGATTCTTTTTGCACTGTCTTTCTGTACAAATTGTTTACTTTTCCTAATTTTGGTAGATTTTTTGGAGTACTAGAAGTATGGTGAATGTTCATATTTCTACAGACTGTTCTGTTTTTGACAGATTCTGTTTTTGACGCAAAGTTTGCTTGTTTTGATGAATCTATCAATTTATATCAGTGGATTAAGCCATGGAAAAGTTATATTACAGTAGACAAAATGCAAAAACAAAATATGAATTGGTTTGTAACAATACTTAGATTAGTGATTTGCTTTATTATACTAACGGATCTTACCGAGTTTTCTGTTGAAGTTTTGTGTGGATGAAGTATTTGATCGAGGAGGTCTTTATATGAGGAAAAGGAAGAGAGGCAAGAGCTCAAACTTGGGGATGCCCAAGGTACCCCAAGTAAATATTCAAGGAGACTCAAGCGTCTAAGCTTGGGGATGCCCCAGAAGGCATCCCCTCTTTCTTCAACAAGTATCGGTATGTTTTTGTATTCGTTTCGTTCATGCGATATGTGCAAGTCTTGGAGCGTCTTTTGCATTTAGTTTTCATTTTTATGCACCATGCTGGTATGAGATAGTCCTTGGTTTATTTATAGAATTCTCATTGCACTTCACTTATATCTTTTGAGTATGGCTTTATAGAATGCTTCATGTGCTTCACTTATATCATTTGAAGTTTGGATTGCATGTTTCTCTTCACATAGAAAACCGCCATTTGTAGAATGCTCTTTTGCTTCACTTATATTTGTTAGAGCGTGGGCATATCTTTTGTAGAAATAATTAAACTCTCTTGCTTCACTTATATCTATTTAGAGAGATGATAGGAATTGGTGATTCACATGGTTAGTCATAAAATCCTACATAAACTTGTAGATCGTTGAATATGATATGTTTGATTCCTTGAAATAGTTTTGCAATATAAAGATGGTGATATTAGAGTCATGCTAGTGGGTGGTTGTGGATTGTAGAGACACTTGTGTTGAGGTTTGCAAGTCCCGTAGCATGCACGTATGGTAACCGTTGTGTGACAAATTTGAAGCATGGGGTGTTTCTTTGATTGTCTTCCTTATGAGTGGCGGTCGGGGACGAGCGATGGTATTTTCCTACCAATCTATCCCCCTAGGGGCATGTGTAGTAGTACTTTGCTTTGAGGGCTAATAAAATTTTGCAATAAGTATATGAGTTCTTTATGACTAATGTGAGTTCATGGATTATACGCACTTTTACCTTTCCATCATTGCTAGCCTCTTCGGTATCATGCATTGCCCTTTCTCACCTCGAGAGTTGGTGCAAACTTCGCCGGTGCATACAAAACCCCGTGATACGATACGCTCTACCACACATAAACCTCCTTATATCTTCCTCAAAACAGCCACCATACCTACCTATCATGGCATTTCCATAGCCATTCCGAGATATATTTCCATGCAACTTTCATCATCATCATATACATGACTTGAGCATTCATTGTCATATTGCTTTGCATGATCGTAAGATAGCTAGTATGATGTTTTCATGGCTTGTCCTTTTTTGATGTCATTGCTACGCTAGATCATTGCACATCCCGGTACACCGTCGGAAGCATTCATATAGAGTCATATCTTTGTTCTAGTATCGAGTTGTAATATTTAGTTGTGAGTAAATAAAAGTGTGATGATCATCATTATAGAGCATTGCCCCATGAAAAAAAAGAAAAAAAATAAAAAAAGGAAAGGCTAAAGAAGCCTAAATAAAAAAGGGGGCCAAAGAAGCCCACCCAAAAAAAGGAAAAAGAAAGAAAAAGAAAAAGAAAAGGGGCAATGTTACTATCCTTTTACCACACTTGTGCTTCAAAGTAGCACCATGTTCTTCATATAGAGAGTCTCCTATGTTGTCACTTTGATATACTAGTGGGAAATTTTCATTATAGAACTTGGCTTGTATATTCCAACGATGGGCTTCCTCAAATGCCCTAGGTCTTCATGAGCAAGCAAGTTGGATGCACAGCCACTTAGTTTTCAATTTGAGCTTTCATACACTTATAGCTCTAGTGCATCCATTGCATGGCAATCCCTACTCCTCGCATTGACATCAATTGATGGGCATCTCCATAGCCTGTTGATTGGTCGCATCGATGTGAGACTTTCTCCCTTTTTGTCTTCTCCACATAACCCCCACCATCATATTCTATTCCACCCATAGTGTTATATCCATGGCTCACGCTCATGTATTGCGTGAAAGTTGAAAAAGTTTGAGAATACTAAAGTATGAAACAATTGCTTGGCTGACACCGGGATAGGCATGAGGGGTACCTTGTGTTAAGAAAAGGGAGCATACAAGACTATATGATTTTGTAGGTATAACGTTCTGGAAGCATTGATATTTTGAAAGACATGACTGTTTGTTGGGATGCCCTAAGTATTATTGTTTTTATGTCAAATGATAGACTATTGCTTGGAATCACTCGTGTCTTAATATTCATGCCATGATTAGACATATGATCAAGATTATGCTAGGTAGCATTCCACATAAAAAATGATCTTTTTTGTCATTTACCTACTCGAGGACGAGCAGGAATTAAGCTTGGGGATGCTGATACGTCTCCGTTTATCTATAATTTATGATTGTTCCATGCCAATATTCATCAACTTTCATATACTTTTGGCAACTTTTTATACTATTTTTGGGACTAACATATTGATCCAGTGCCCAGTGCCAGTTCCTGTTTGTTGCATGTTTTATGTTTCGCAGAAACCCAATATCAAACGGAATCCAAACGGCATAAAAACGGATGGAGAATTATTTTGGAATATTTGGGATTTTCCGGAGGAAGAATCAACGCGAAATGGTGCCCGAGGTTGCCACGAGACAGGGGGGCCGCGCCCTCCCCCCTGGGCGCGCCTGGCACTCTCATGGGCTACCCGTAAGGCGGTTGACGCTCTTCTTTTGCCGCAACAAAGCTAATTTTATGAGAAAAATCTGGGCAAAAGATTCACCCCAATCGGAGTTACGGATCTCCAGATATAAAAGAAACAGTGAAGGGGAAGGATCTGGGAACACATAAACAGAGAGAGACAGAGAGATAGATCCAATCTCGGAGGGGCTCTCGCCCCTCCCACGCCATGGGAGCCAAGGACCAGAGTGGAAACCCTTCTCCCATCTAGGGAGGAGGTCAAGGAATAAGAAGAAGAAGGGGGCTCTCTCTCCCTTGCTTCCGGTGGTGCCGGAACGCCGTCAGGGGCCATCATCATCACCGCGATCTTCACCAACAACTTCACCGCCTTCACCACCAACTCTTCCCCCCTCTATGCAAGGTGTAACCCCTCTCTTACCTGCTGTAATCTCTACTTAAATATGGTTCTCAACACTATATATTATTTCCCAATGATGTATGGCTATCCTATGATGTTTGAGTAGATCCATTTTTTCCTATGGGTTAATTGATGATCGTGATTGCTTTGAGTTGCATGTTTTATTATTGGTGTTGTCCTATGGTGCTCTCCGTGTCGCGCAAGCATGAGGGATTCCTGTTGTAGGGTTTGCAATTTTTTCATCATTTTCTTATGGTGGGTGGCGTGAGTGAACAGAAGCACAAACCCGAGTAAGTAGGTTGTTTGCGTATCGGATAAAGAGGACTTGATACTTTAATGCTATGGTTGGGTTTTACCTTAATGATCTTTAGTAGTTGCGGATGCTTGGTAGAGTTCCAATCATAAGTGCATATGATCCAAGAAGAGAAAGTATGTTAGCTTATGCCTCTCCCTCAAATAAAATTGCAATAGTGATTACCGGTCTAGTTATCGATTGCCTTGGACAAATAACTTTCTCGTGACAAAAAGCTCTCTACTAATACTTACTTTATTGCTTCTTTATCTAAACAGCCCCTAGTTTTTATTTACGTGCTCTTTATTATCTTGAAAACCTATCCTATCACACCTACAAAGTACTTCTAGTTTCATACTTGTTCTAGGTAAAGCGAACGTCAAGCGTGCGTAGAGTTGTATCGATGGTCGATAGAACTTGAGGGAATATTTGTTCTACCTTTAGCTCCTTGTTGGGTTCGACACTCTTACTTATCGAAAACTGTTGCGATCCCCTACACTTGCGGGTTATCACCTCCAAGTGCAGAGGTTTGTATAGTAGCAACTTTTCCTCAAGTGGATGACCTAAGGTTTATCAATCCGTGGGAGGCATAGGATGAAGATGGTCTCTCTCAAACAACCCTGCAACCAAATAACAAAGAGTCTCTTGTGTCCCTAGCACACCCAATACAATGGTAAAGTGTATAGGTGCACTAGTTCGGTGAAGACATGGTGATACAGGTGCAATATGGATGGTAGATATAGGTTTTTGTAATATTAAGTTATAAAAACAGCAAGGTAGCAAGTGGTAAAAGTGAGCGAAAACGGTATTGCAATGCTTGGAAACAAGGCCTAGGGTTGATACTTTCACTAGTGCAAGTTCTCTCAACAATGATAACATAATTAAACCATATAACAATCCCTCAACATGCAACAAAGAGTCACTCCAAAGTCACTAATAGCGGAGAACAAACGAAGAGATTACTGTAGGGTATGAAACCACCTCAAAGTTATTCTTTCTGATCAATCCATTGGGCTATTCCTATAAGTGTCACAAACAACCGTAGAGTTCGTAATAAAATAACACCTTAAGACACACATCAACCAAAACCCTATGTTACCTAGATACTCCAATGTCACCTCAAGTATCCGCGGGTTTGATTATATGATATGCATCACACAATCTCAGATTCATCTATTCAAACCAACACAAAGAACTTCATAGAGTGCCCCAAAGTTTCTACCGGAGAGTCAAGACAAAAACGTGTGCCAACCCCTATGCATAGATTCCCAAGGTCACGAAACCCGCAAGTTGATCACCAAAACATACATCAAGTGGATCACGTGAATATCCCATTGTCACCACAGATAAGCACATGCAAGACATACATCAAGTGTTCTCAAATCCTTAAAGACTCAATCCGATAAGATAACTTCAAAGGGAAAACTGAATCCACTACAAGAAGGTAGAGGGGGAGAAACATCATAAGATCCAACTATAGTAGCAAAGCTCGCGGTACATCAAGATCGTGCCAAATCAAGAACACGAGAGACAGAGATCAAACACATAGCTACTGGTACATATCCTTAGCCCAGAGGGTGAACTACTCCATCCTCGTCATGGAGAGCGCCGGGATGATGAAGATGGCCACCGATGATGACTCCCCCCTTCGGCAGGGTGCCGAAATAGGGTGCCGGAACAGGGCCCCGATTGGTTTTTGGTGGCTACAGAGGCTTGCGGCGGCGGAACTCCTGGTCTAGGTTCTGTTCTAGAAGTTTGGGGATATATAAGAGGTGTTGGCGTCGGGAACAAGTCAGGGGGTCCACGAGGCAGCCACGAGGTAGGGGGCGCGCCCTACACCCTCGTGGTCGCCTCAGGACTCTTCTGGTCCATCTTCGATGCTTCGTGGGCTTCTTCTGGTCCAAAAACAATCTCCGTGAATTTTCAGGTCAATTGGACTCCGTTTAGTATTCCTTTTCTATAAAACTCAAAAACAAGGGAAAATAGAAACTGGCACTGGGCTCCAGGTTAATATGTTAGTCTCAAAAATCATATAAAATAGCATATAAATGCATATAAAACATCCAAGACGGATAATATAATAGCATGGAACAATAAAAAAATTATAGATACGTTCCAGATGTATCATCTGGTTGGAGGGACTTGTGACTAGACACTCTCTCCGTTCGATTCTCCTGGGTTGCTCAGACAAACTCACGTCAATTCAACTGAAGCAAGGTTGGGGTGGGGTGACTATTTATGGATTAAGCAATCACGAGAGTGAAATTACTAATATGGGTCTGCGCCTCTCAATGGTCAACCAACAAGTGTCCAACAGTCGGATTTGAACTCACATGACAACTTTACTTCAGGAACAAGGTCAAGAAGAACCTCGTCTCTGACTCCGAGTAAGAACATGGTGCATGAAGAGATTTCTCTCTACTTCACTAGGAGATAGTTAATGATTGAGCATTCAATAAAGATCCAAATCTTGTCTAACTTGGACGCCCATCTAAATAGTATGGTAGCCATATGACTCAAATGAAAGAAATGAAACTACGAAAAAGAGCTACGTCTTCTCGTTGTCTTCAATCTTCTTTGCCGCAGTCAATTGTTCCTTGAACAACACACCAAATCAATTGTTCACTCCGCATTTTTCTTCTCCTACATGCAATCTTCTTGACAGCAAACTCCTCACTAGCTCAGCAATCTTCTCTGCAACGTAGATAATCTCAATAACTCCGGGGACCATTTTACTATGTGTACACTAGCAAACACATTAATTCCTCAAGTATTTTGTGCAATAATCTTTAGAAGAGTCAAGGGGCACTAGATTGCATATACAAGATTGTAGGCGTAGAAAACAAGGAAGCAATTGCTCAAGGACGAAAACACAAGTGCGCAAAACAAAAGCAAAGGAAAGATCTCTAGAGTTAGAGCATCTCTAAAAATCCCTAATCCTATAATTGAAAAACATATCCCATGTCCCAAAAAATGCTACTTTAATGGATTAAACTTTTCTTCATCTATAAGTTCCCCTAAAACTTAATCCCCAAATATTTTGGAACACCTTTTTACCTAAACTCATTTTAAACACAAATTATAAATAGTTCATTGCATAATTCGATTTACGTATCACATGAACATTATGCATATCATTATTAAACAATCTATGGTGTGCTATATTAACACTACATCAATGTCAAGCTAGGTTAAGCATCAAGATAAAACATAGAAAAACTACATACTAGATAGCTCTACTCATTATGGCCTAAACCAAGAATATCATCAGTGCAATGACCCCCACAAAATACACTGATGCTGCTAATCCAGAGAGTATGAACCAAATCATTACAACAACTAGAGTTGCAAGGGGAAGCGCCTTAAATTTTGTTTTCTTGCCTTGCATCTCGTTGATTTGGACATGCTTCTCGCGTGCATCTATCAATGCATCATCTAGCTTCTTTTCAGTGATCGATTGTAGTAGTCTAACATTTGGTCTACGTAAAGGTTTACGAGATTGACCCATATGCATGTGCTACAAGTGAATCCTCTCAGGGCGCCTGTATGATCTGAGCAATGAGATTCTTATACCAAATTGCAAACATCAAGGATTTGTGTTATACGTTGCTTTCACGACCACCAAAATTCAAAAATTATCAAATCGAAAAAGTCTCAATTGGGATTCATGAGTGTGTGCAAGGTTTTTTTAAGGACACCAGAAGCCACTGGGGATCACTGGGTGCACACCAGATTTTGGGTGGTGATGTCTACTACGCAACCTTCTCCTTGTAGACGTTGTTGGGCCTCCAAGTGTAGAGGTTTGTAGGACAGTAGCAAATTTCCCTCAAGTGGATGACCTAAGGTTTATCAATCCGTGGAAGGCGTAGGATGAAGATGGTCTCTCTCAAACAACCCTGCAACCAAATAACAAAGAGTCTCTTGTGTCCCCAACACACCCAATACAATGGTAAATTGTATAGGTGCACTAGTTCGGCGAAGAGATGGTGATACAAGTGCAATATGGATAGTAGATATAGGTTTTTGTAATCTGAAAATATAAAAACAGCAAGGTAACTAATGATAAAAGTGAGCGTAAACGGTATTGCAATGGTAGGAAACAAGGCATAGGGTTCATACTTTCACTAGTGCAAGTTCTCTCAACAATAATAAAATACTTGGATCATAAAACTATCCCTCAACATGCAACAAAGAGTCACTCCAAAGCCACTAATAGCGGAGAACAAACGAAGAGATTATGGTAGGGTACGAAACCACCTCAAAGTTATCCTTTCTGTTCTATCTATTCAAGAGTCCGTAGTAAAATAACACGAAGCTATTCTTTCTGTTCAATCTATCATAGAGTTCATACTAGAATAACACCTTAAGACACAAATCAACCAAAACCCTAATGTCACCTAGATACTCCATTATCACCTCAAGTATCCGTGGGCATGATTATACGATATGCATCACACAATCTCAGATTCATCTATTCAACCAACACAAAGTACTTCAAAGAGTGCCCCAAAGTTTCTACCGGAGAGTCAAGAAGAAAACATGTGCCAACCCCTATGCATAGGTTCATGGGCGGAACCCGCAAGTTGACCACCAAAACATACATCAAGTGGATCACGTGATATCCCATTGTCACCACAGATAAGCACGGCAAGACATACATCAAGTGTTCTCATATCCTTAAAGACTCAATCCGATAAGATAACTTCAAAGGGAAAAATCAATTCATTACAAGAGAGTAGAGGGGGGAGAAACATTATAAGATCCAACTATAATAGCAAAGCTCGCGATACATCAAGATCGTGCCATAGAGAGAACACGAGAGAGAGAGATCAAACACATAGCTACTGGTACACACCCTCAGCCCCGAGGGTGAACTACTCCCTTCTTGTCATGGAGAGTGCCGGGATGATGAAGATGGCCACCGGTGAGGGATCCCCCCTTCGGCAGGGTGCCGGAACGGGCTCCCGAGAGGTTCTTGGTAGCTACAGAGGCTTGCGGCGGCGGAACTCCCGATCTATTGTGTTCTTCGATGTTTTTAGGGTATATGGGAATATATAGGCGAAAGAAGTCAATCGAAGGAGCCTCGAGGGGCCCACGAGGGTGGAGGGCGCGCCCAGGGGGGTGGGCACGCCCCCTATCTCGTGGCCTCCTCGACGCTTCCCTGGCTTGCACTCCAAGTTCCCGGGATTGCTTCTATTCCAAAAGTAAATTTTCCGAAGGTTTCATTCTGTTTGGACTCCGTTTGATATTCCTTTTCTTCGAAACACTAAAATAGGCAATAAAACAACAATATGGGCTGGGCCTCCGGTTAATAGGTTAGTCCCAAAAGTAATATAAAAGCATATAATAAAGCTCGTAATCATTCAAAACAGATAATAAAATAGCATGAATGCTTCATAAATTGTAGATACGCTGGAGACGTATCAGCATCCCCAAGCTTAATTCCTGCTCGTCCTCGAGTAGGTAAATGATAAAAGAAAGAATTTATGAAGTGTGAATGCTAGAAGGTGCACAAGTTTGATCAATGATAATTTCAATCACCTTTTCTAGCATGATTATATGTCATAACAGTAGTTCATTTCATAAAACTTCTCAAGATCAAGTAACAAGCTATTCACATGTTAAAGCATAGACCATAAACTTTCTTGAAAACTAGAAAACTTCATTCTTAGTCATCAAACAATTACAATTCATCTTATTTTCAGGAAGGGTCTATGTCAGAGCTTTGAATTAGCAAACTCCACATACTCAACTATCATATAGTCTTCCATGATTGCTAACACTCACGCAATATTAATGGTTATGGAGTTTTAATCGGACACTGAGAAAGATAGGGGCTTATAGTGTTGCCTCCCAACATATTCACCTTTGGGTGGTGTCAACAATAATAGTTCATGCCAACTTACATCCAATTGGATATATATATCAGGATCTTTCCAACACGAGGTGCTTGCCAAAGGATAAAATGAAAAGGGGAAAGGTGAAGATCACCTTGACTCTTGCATAAAGTAAAAGATAGGCCCTTCGCAGAGGGAAGCAGAGGTTGTCATGCACTTTTATGGTTGGATGCACAAAATCTTAATGCAAAAGAACGTCACTTTATATTGCCACTTGTATATGGACCTTTATTATGCAGTCCATCGCTTTTATTGCTTCCATAACAAGATCGTATAAAGCTTATTTTCTTCACACTAATAGATCATACATATTTAGAGAGCAATTTTTATTTCTTGCACCGATGACAACTTACTTCAAGGATCTTACTCAATCCAAAGGTAGGTATGGTGGACTCTCATGGCAAAACTGGGTTTAAGGATATTTGGAAGCACAAGTAGTATCTCTACTTGGTGCAAGGAATTTTGGCTAGCATGAGGGGGAAAGGCAAGCTCAACATGTTTGAATGATCCATGACAATATACTTTAACTGAGATGTGAGAAAACATAACCCATTACGTTGTCTTCCTTGTCCAACATAAACTCTTTATCATGTCATACTTAATGAGTGCCCACAATTATAAAAAATGTCCAAGATAGTATATTTATATGTGAAATCTCTCTTCCTTCAATATTCTTTCATGAATTGTTCAAATGACCAATACGATGTTTGCTAACCTTCAATAAATTTACAACCTCTACTTCTTAGATGTAAAGTCATTACTCATGGGATAAGCAAATGAAACATATAAAATTTCAGATTTATGACATTCAACTCATTCAACCATTTACTCATAGGATATAACTGAAGCACACGAGAAAATGTCAAACTACTCCAAAAAGATATAAGTGAAGATCAATGAGTTGCTAAATAATTATGTAACTATGTGAAGAATCTCTCTCATTTAAGAATTTCAGATCTTGGTATTTTATTCAAACAGCAAACAAAACAAAATAAAATGACATTGCAAGGATAGCACAACTCATGTGAAGAAGCAAAAACTTAGGTTCAACCGATACTAACCGATAGTTGTTGAAGAAGAAAGGTGGGATGCCTACGGGGCATCCCCAAGCTTAGATGCTTGAGACTTCTTGAAATATTATCTTGGGGTGCCTTGGGAATACCCAAGCTTGAACTTTTGTGTCTTCTTAAGTCCTCTCATATCATGGTTTCTCTATTTCTCAAAAGCTTCATCCACACCAAATTCAACAAGAACTCGTGAGATAGGTTAGTATAAACCAATGCAAAAAACCTTATCATTTTCTACTGTAACAAATCACTAAAATTATTATTCAACATTGCACACTAAATCCCTCTGCATATTTAATACTCCTATCCTCAAATAGAAACATTAAAGAAGCAAACATATGCAAACAATGCAAACATAACAGCAATCTGCCAAAACAGTACAATCTGTAAAGAATGCAAGAGTATCAATACTTCCCTAACTCCAAAAATTATAAGAAAAATACTAAGCTGTAGAAGATTTATTAGATCTCAATATGCAAAAAGTTTCAACATTATATCATTCTCTGACTTTTCTAGGGAATTTTAGCAACAGCGGTAAACTTTCTGTTTTCAAACAGCAACATGTATAGTAGCAAAATAAGCATGGTAAAGGCTATCCTTGACATTTTTATTGAAAATATAGATGCAAAACATTATTCTAAATAACATCAAGCAAAAGCTAACAAAATAAAATGACGCTCCAAGCAAAACACATATGATGTGGTGAATAAAAATATAGCTCCAAGTAAAGTTACCGATGAATGAAGACGAAAGAGGGGATGCCATCCGGGGCATCCGCAAGCATAGGCTCTTGGTTGTCCTTGAATATTACCTTGGGGTTCCTTGGGCATCCCCAAGCTTAGGCTCTTGCCACTCCTTATTCCAAAGTCCATCAAATCTTTACCCGAAACTTGAAAACTTCACAACACAAAACTCAACAGAAAACTCGTAAGCTCCGTTAGTATAAGAAAATAAAACCACCACTTAGGTACTGTAATGAACTCATTATAAATTCATATTGGTGTAATATCTACTGTATTCCAACTTATCTATGGTTCGATCTTCCGATACTACTCATAGATTCATCAAAATAAGCAAACAACACATAGAAAACAGAATCTGTCAAAAACAGAACAGTCTGTAGTAATCTGTATCAAACGTGTACTTCTGGAACACCAAAAATCCCACCAAATTAGAAGTCCTAAGAAATTTATGTACCAATCTAGAGAAAAAAGAATCAGATCGTAAGCACGTTTTTGTGAATTAAAAAAAATAATTTACTGTATGCAAAAGTTTCTGACTTTCAGCAGGATCAACACAACTATCACCATAAGCTATCCTAAAGGTCTTACTTGGCACTTTATTGGAACAAAAGCTATAAAACATGATTAATACAGTATCACAATCATGTTAACACACAAAAATAGTAAGGGTAAATATTGGGTTGTCTCCCAACAAGCGCTTTTCTTTAATGCCTTTCTAGCTAGGCATGATGATGACAATGATGCTCATATAAAAGATAAGAATTGAAACATAACGGGAGCATCATGAAGCATATGACTAGCACATTTAAGTCTAACCCACTTCCTATGCATAGGGATTTTGTGAGCAAACAACTTATGAGAACAACAATCAACTAGCATAGGAAGGCAAAACAAGCATAGCTTCAAGATTTTAAGCACATAGAGAGGAAACTTGATATTATTGCAATTCCTACAAGCATATGTTCCTCCTCATAATAATTTTCAGTAGAATCATGAATGAATTCAACAATATAACCAGCACATAAAGCATTCTTTTCATGTTCTACAAGCATAGAAAATTTACTACTCTCCACATAAGCAAATTTCTTCTCATGAATAGTAGTGGGAGCAAACTCAACAAAATAATTATCATGTGAGGCATAGTCCAATTCAAAACTAAAATCATGATGACAAGTTTCATGGTTATCATTATTCCTAATAGCATACAATTCATCACAATAATCATCATAGATAGCAACTTTGTTCTCATAATCAATTGGAACCTCTTCCGAAATAGTGGAATGATCACTAAATAAAGTTGACACTCTTCCAAATCCACTTTCATGTTCATCACAATAAGATTCAACATCCTCCAGGGATCACTACTTCCGAAAGTTGACACTCTTCCAAACCCACTTTCATCAATATAATCATCATAAATAGGAGGCATGCTTTCATCATAATAAATTTGCTCATCAAAACTTGGGGGACAAAAAATACCATCTTCATCAAACATAGCATCCCCAAGCTTGTGGCTTTGCATGTCATTAGCATCATGGGTATTCAAGGAATTCATACTAACAACATTGCAATCATGCTCATCATTCACATATTTCATGCCAAGCATTCTATGTAATTCTTCTTCTAGCACTTGAGCACAATTTTCCTTTTCATCATACTCACGAAAGATATTAAAAAGATGAAGCGTATGAGGCAAACTCAGTTCCATTTTTTGGTAGTTTTCTTTATAAACTAAACAAGTGATAAAACAAGAAACAAAAAGATTCGATTGCAAGATCTAAAGATATACCTTCAAGCACTCACCTCCCCGGCAACGGCGCCAGAAAAGAGCTTGATGTCTACTACGCAACCTTCTCCTTGTAGACGTTGTTGGGCCTCCAAGTGCACAGGTTTGTAGGACAGTGGCAAATTTCCCTCAAGTGGATGACCTAAGGTTTATCAATCCATGGGAGGCGTAGGATGAAGATGGTCTCTCTCAAAAAACCCTGCGACCAAATAACAAAAAGTCTCTTGTGTCCCCAACACACCCAATACAATGGTAAATTGTATAGGTGCACTAGTTCAGCGAAGAGATGGTGATACAAGTGCAATATGGATAGTAGATATAGGTTTTTGTAATCTGAAAATATAAAAACAGCAAGATAACTAATGATAAAAGTGAGCGTAAACGGTATTGCAATGGTAGGAAACAAGGCATAGGGTTCATATATTCACCACTGCAAGTTCTCTCAACAATAATAACATACTTGGATCATATAACTATCCCTCAACATGCAACGAAGAGTCACTCCAAAGCCACTAATAGCGGAGAACAAACGAGGAGATTATGGTAGGGTACGAAACCACCTCAAAGTTACCCTTTCTGTTCTATCTATTCAAGAGTCCGTAGTAAAATAACATGAAGTTATTCTTTCCGTTCAATCTATCATAGAGTTCATACTAGAATAACACCTGATGACACAAATCAACCAAAACCCTAATGTCACCTAGATACTTCATTGTCACCTCAAGTATCCGTGGGCATGATTATATGATATGCATCACACAATCTCAGATTCATCTATTCAACCAATGCAAAGTACTTCAAAGAGTGCCCCAAAGTTTCTACCGGAGAGTCAAGACGAAAACATGTGCAAACCCCTATGCATAGGTTCATGGGCGGAACCCGCAAGTTGATCACCAAAACATACATTAAGTGGATCATGTGATATCCCATTGTCACCACAGATAAGCACGGCAAGACATACATCAAGTGTTCTCAAATCCTTAAAGACTCAATCTGATAAGATAACTTCAAAGGGAAAACTCAATTCATCACAAGAGAGTAGAGGGGGGAGAAACATCATAAGATCCAATTATAATAGCAAAGCTCGCGATACATCAAGATCGTGCCATAGAGAGAACACGAGAGAGAGAGAGAGAGAGAGAGAGAGAGAGAGAGATCAAACACATAGCTACTGGTACATACCCTCAGCCCCGAGGGTGAACTACTCCCTCCTCGTCATGGAGAGCACCGGGAAGATTAAGATGGCCACCGGTGAGGGATGCCCCCTCCGGCAGGGTGCCGGAACGGGCTCCCAAGAGGTTTTTGGTAGCTACAGAGGCTTGTGGCGGTGGGACTCCCGATCTATTGTGTTCTTCGATGTTTTTAGGGTATATGGGAATATATAGGCGAAAGAAGTCGGTCGGGGGAGCCTCGAGGGGCCTACAAGGGTGGAGGGCGCGCCTCCTATCTTGTGGCCTCCTCGACACTTCCCTGGCTTGCACTCCAAGTTCCCGGGATTGCTTCTGTTCCAAAAATAACTTTTCCGAAGGTTTCATTCCGTTTGGACTTCGTTTGATATTCCTTTTCTTCGAAACACTGAAATAGGCAATAAAACATCGATATGGGTTGGGCCTCCAGTTAATAGGTTAGTCCCAAAAGTAATATAAAAGTATATAATAAAGCCTGTAATCATTCAAAACAGATAATAAAATAGCGTGAATGCTTCATAAATTATAGATACGTTGGAGACGTATCAGGCGGCATCGTCATCGGCGCTACATGATCTGCAGGGATATCCGACGGAGGTGTCATTGCAGCGTGATGATTTGCAGGAGTTTGTAGGCCACAACGGAGAGCTCACGGCCATGCCAACAGGAGAGGCGGGGAGCTCGTCCATGGTGGCGTTGCAGGGGTTGCCCCTCTTGCTCGGACCTGGCCTCTTTAGTGTGGCTTGGCCAGCTCAGTCCAAGTTGAGATGGAGACTAGCTTGATGGTGGGGGAAGAGGGTCCTCTTCTCTGGTTGGTAGTTTCCTTGCGTTTTGGCATCAGTGACGGTTTGGAACTTGCGTCCATGAAGGATCAAAGCGCCTCCCAGAGGGGTTGTTCTACCGCCTGGTAGATCGATGCCGATGGCCATGGGCATGGTGTCGTCCAAGCTCGCCAGGGAAAGAGTTGGGGCTTGCCTAAAGGCGGCCATCGGTAGTCAGTAGGTCGTGTCTCCTCTGTCCACCAGGACTGCCGGGGATGCAACAACGCATCATCATCTCACTGCCATGACTTGGTGGCTGGCGCAAGGCTAGGATGGAAGGAGGTGCCTTCTTCCCTTCCCTTTGTGGTTGGTGTGTTGTGATGTAGGTTCTAGGTTGAGTCTTGGGTACATGGATGTAGGGGCGGAGGCCTCGGGTGGCGGTCTGCATGGTTGGGTCTCCAACGAGTATCATGGCGGCAGTGATGGCTATATCACTTGGTCGCGTGGGCGATGAGGGGTGTGACGGCGGGTGGCTCAGGCTCATTCTCTTCCGTTGGTAGTGGTGATGCTCAAATTCTGATCTGGAGGATTATACTTATCACAGATGTCATGGGTGTCTCGTTGTGACACTGGTAAGCTGCCGAGCGAAAGCTCCGCGCTTTGGCGCCGATGGCGGTGATGCTTATGGGTGCCACACTCCTCTTGAGGACGACATTGTGGTTCTCCTACCCATGCCAGGGTTCCAGATGAAGACCCTTGGCCGTCTCGGACTCGACAGCGACGACACTTGGTGTCGTTTTTCCTCTTGAGGGCGTTGCCGTGATGATCTTACTTTATGTGTCTATCATAGCTTGCCACAGAACTAGTTAAAGCTTGCTAAGCATTTAACGGTTTAAAAGTAAGTAAAAAATATGAAATAAATAGGGGAGGCTCACTCTAATATAATAAGATGATCCAACGGTGTGATTGTGAAAATATGCATTTATGTGTCCTCACCGAGAAAACAAGCATTTCAGCTCACTGCAGGATCAATATATATTGAAACGTTTGTTCTTTTCTTCAGGACACATCCAGTCATATTTTTTAATCCCCCCGTTGGATCATGATATATTATAGGTGTGTTGGTTCAATATTTTTTTCAGGATTTTTGAGAACTTTTACACCGTCGAAAACATTAACTAGTTATGTGGCAAGCTATTGTACCCAATATATATATATATATATATATATATATATATATATATATATATATATATATATATATATATATATATATATAGAGAGAGAGAGAGAGAGAGAGAGTCATTTTATTTATCGCCTTTGGTGTTTTTCAGTGTGTTTTATATTATCATATTATCCCAGGGATGTGCTTTGTACGAGCGTTTCCTTATTGCTTTGTGTCGTTCAGGTGGGTACATTAGTTTGTGCTTTACTTGAAAAACGGCGAGAGCCTATTTCGTGGGACTAAAAATAGTCTAGAGTGTGGCTTTTTTTCGCGTGAAAGAGTGTGGCTTTTTAAGAGGTGCAAAGCTATAATTTGAAGGAGTTAGACGTTTAAGGAAACTCCTAGCTAAGGATTAAATTTTTTGAATTAGAAATTTTCTTTCTAAATATATTTCTTTGGGATCCGGTAGAACTTTTTATCTCACTTGGGGGCACACACCGTTAAACCGCACGGGTCAAATGATGAGGACGAAAAGGTGCAGGTCAGACAAGACACGCACTCTTCCGTGATACAGTATACTTGGGCCTCTGGGTACATCATGATGTCCCCGGCGGCTGGCTCAACTCGTCCCAATCCCAGCACTGTTATTATATTTCCAGCTCCAATTATTGGCACACGATCATCATGCGCGACCCTAGAGACGATCGACGCGGATGCCCTACACAAGCAGGGCGCCACTGTGCAGCATTGACATCCAAGTGGTACAGGTTCCTGGACCAGCCAACACAGGTACTTGCATTACTTCTGCCTCTGGTTCTCCTTGTCCGTGCGTGGTGGCATCCTGCCACTTTGCTTCTTTGACCTGAAATCTCCTCCTGCTCCGTGTATAGGCAAACAACTTTCCTTGTAGCAGGGCATGTACGAGTCGCTAGTCGGGTGGGCCGCCGCACAACCTCAGGAAGCTAGCTAAGTTTCAGTGCATCGGGTCCGGTGACATGAATTGCTACCTCCCTGTGATAACACTAATGTGTACTTTTCGGAATTACTTATTTGAAAATGGATGTATTTAGAATTAAAATACGTCTAGATGCATCCATTTTCAAGACAAGTAATTTTGAACGAAGGGAGTACAAGTCAAGAGCTAGTCAAATAACCAGGGGCATCACGGGCGACACGCACGTTAAATTCATGGGGCGGAGTCCATCTCAGATGACGTGCAGCAAACTTGAGGGTTCAGACGCGTGTTGGCTTCGCTGTCTGTTTGGTTGGTTTTTCTAACCTAGTACTGGGTTGGTAAGTAAACAACTACGATGCCGACCGCTCCGACTACTCACCTAAACGCTCCCAATCAGCGTAAACTAATGCGCACAAGAAGTTAAATTTCGTTGCGGCAATGATTCATGGCAATGCCATCGGATGTCCACCGCTGACTAGCCGATCCATGTAAATAGACTGGACAATATGCTCCGTCTGTTTAATCATTCCTATAGCCGGATATATACAGGCGGTTGGGTTAGCAGAGCCCGGGCATTCTTAACCAGTGGAATGCAGGGTAGGACCGGATCAAGAACAATTTACTGCTTAGTCTTATCTCTTTTTTTTTTACTCCGTCAGTTCCTAAATATAAGTCTTTAGGGAACAATAAAAGACTACGTACGGAGCAAAATGAGTGAATTTGCACTCTAAAGCATGTCTACATATATCTGTATGTAGTTCATAGTGGAATCTCTAAAAAGACTTATATTTAGGAACGGAGGGAGTATCTTTTAAAATTAAATTCAGAGTTGACGAGGCTGTTCCATTAGTTTTTTTTGCAGGGACATTAGTTCGTATTTGCTGATTAAATGTCTGGAGATTGAATTGGTCTATACCTCCGTTTGGAAGAAGTACTATATTTATTACTTGAATTATCATATACTCCCTTCGTCTGGAATTAGTTTCATCTGTTTGTGCGACAACTAATTCCGGAAGGAGAAAAGATGTTCTTTTATTGGCAGATCAATTACATATGTAGCGATTCGCAAAATAAAGTAAAATTGTAGTGTTGCACTAGTCCTTCAAATCTACTACATTGCAAATGCAACATGTAGACGACAAATACCTAGGACCGGCACCTGTATTCTAACAAAGCCATACTGACTATTCCAATGATACATTAGATCTACACATGCTCTCAGTCTTGCTTCCTCTAGGTCAAATGAAATAATTTCGCCTTTGTCCATGCACGTTACGTCCTACCCTACTAACCTGGCCTTTTCTACTAATACTTGGTGATACAGTGGCCAAGCGGTCAATGATATAGATGGTTCAGTTTTAACCACCCCTAAACTTTGTGAAGGACTAGTGCTTTTTTCACATCTGACCACCCCAAAGGTCCCAGTGAATAATGTACCATTAGATTTCTCTCTTGCCACGTTAACGTGTAATTTCTTACTCCGGTTCAAAGGTGCAATGTTCTTATCATGAATATATATACTGTACAATTACAAGGACAACGACGAACATGCAAGGAATGTGATTACTAAATTCTATGGTAAGTTTTTTTTTGAAACAGTTTGGATTCTATGGTAAATTCTATGTGTCACGTGGAAATTCGGTCAAGTTAATGCCTGTGCTGATATCTTATATCAGTCATTAACATTACTTTGTCACTTTTTTCAGGAAATGTGAGACAACTTTTTTTTTGACGCGATGTGAGACAGCTATTGAATATGAGCTAAAGTCCAGGGTAGCAATTGTAGCATATAAAGATCTACTGGGCTTGTATCACCACACAAGAGCTAAGTTCGGCTCGGACAGATTCCTATTATGTAGGAATAGCCTAGAGTGCAACGGCTATTAGACCGGCCCAATACTGTAGCTAAGCGCTACTATTTTTTATCTGACTTTTTTGCCGATATTTCCACCGGCTTAGTGTTGGTTTTCTTTCGGTTTTACTCTGCTTTTATTCATTTATCCTATTTCCTTGTATTTTAGATTTTAGAATCCTTATTTCTTTCTTTGTTTTCTTTCCTTTTCTTTTGACACATATCCAATATTTTTATCCATATTGTACATTTTTCTTGTACAGAAGAAAATTGTTTTATATATGCTTAATATTTTTCAAATACATTATAAACATTTTTTAAATATATGCATTGATGAAAATTGTTTTTGACACACATTTTAGTTTTTTATACAGCTAAATCATTTTTATATGCATTTAAAATTTTAAAAATACATCATTCACATTTTCATATATATGTTTTGATGTCAATTGTTTTTCAAAAATATTGTGCATTTTTGTGTACAGCTAAAATATTTTTATATGCATTTAATTTTTTAACACGATTCTCATTTTTACAAATACATGTTTTGAATATGTGTTATATATATATTTAGTCGCACGTTGAAACTTTTTTTTTTTGCATGACAGGAAACATTTTTGTAAAAAAGTGAACTTCTTGTTTATGTTGCCTAAACTTTTTTAAATGCCACAACCATATTTTTAAACGTGTGAACATTTTCTTAATATAACATAGAGTTTTTCGAATAGTGTGAAACCGTTTTTTTAATTATATGAGCATTTTTAGATTGTATAATATTTTAAATGTCTCACGTACATTTTTTTAAACGCGTTAATATTTTTGAAATGTCACATATTAACTAAATAATTTCAGATATTAACTATAATACGGGAATATACAATTTATAGTTACATGAACACTTATTTTCAAAATGGTCATGTACTTTATAAAGGTGTCCAAATATTTTAAAATTATGTTCATATTTTCCTAAAAGATGTTCTCCACATTTCTAAAAATGTTCACGTAATTGGAAGGCATCCATGCGTTTTATGAAAAACACGATGACTTTTTCAAAAATCTTGTGAGTATTTTTAGAATACATGGCGACCAATTTATGGATACACGACAAACTATTCAAAATATATGCAATCTTTTTTTAATGTGATGAAGAATTTGTATGTATAGTTGGAACATTCTTTAAATAGACATTGGACATTTTTGAAATGTGATGAATATTATTGAGATAAATGATGAACAAATTTCTATATTGTATGAGCATATGTTAAAACGTCATGAACAGATTTGAAATACAAGATGAGCAATTTTGAAATATACTATTATTTTTAAAAAGACATGGTGATTCATTTGTTGAAAACGACGTAAGTTTTATAATACGCAATGCTCATCTTTCAGAAAATACACACTGATTTTTTATATACCAGGAATATTATGAAAATAGACGATGAAAAGTAATAAACATAAGCAAACAAAATTATTAGGATAAAAATGAAAAAGGAGAAATGATAAAATATGACAATAAGAAGAATCAATGCAAAAATGTGTTCCACTTTAAAAAAACATGTTGAACAATTTATAAAATCAGAATTAAGAGTTTTTAACCAAAATTTATTTTTTCCAAAGTACGCGGTGAACGTTTTTAATATATATGAGACATTTTTACAAGACATTATGAACATTTTTAACATCTGTAGTAAAACAGTACTATATCTGTCCGAGATAAAGGTCCGGCGAGCCATTGTACGTTATACGGATTTACAATGCAGTGGCGGTTAAACGGATAAGTTTGTTCCCTCGACCCCCCTGCAATTTGCTGCTTTAATTAGGATTGAGTTTTTTTTTCAAGTCTTTTAATTATGATTGAGTGCATGCAGCCATATACACTAGGTAGCCCACCGAGCATGCAGGCAGTTACAGCGCGAGCTTGGTCCCTCTAGATGCCGCGCAGCCAATCACCATGCTAAGAGTATCTCCAACCGCGTCCCCAACACGGTATTCCCAGACGATTTTTTCGCGCGGCATCGAAAAAATGGTCCAGTCATGTCCAAGAGCCAGTTTTTCGCCGGTTTGGGCCAAAATCAGCGCCGGCGGACTCAGTCCGAACCCGGCGCGCTGGGGGCGTCCAGGGGCGCCGGGGCGAGCGGTTTTGGCGCAAAAGAGCCGCTGGCCCGCTGAGTTAGCGAGACGCCGCTTCGTCGCCCTCATCGCCTCGGTTCCCGCGGGAATCAATGCTAAGGCTGCAGCGCTGCCGCGCCGGTCAGCCTCCATTGATGCCTCACGGGCGGGGCAGTGAAGACGCGGCCGACGCGCATCCCGCCCGCTCCCGCCACGCGTCCTCCCGCATGCCACCTCCCCGCCGCCCCGCTTCGGCTATAAAAGGCACCCACTCCCCGCTGATGAGCGCCAGAGCCTCCCTCTTTCCCTCTCGCAAAAGCCTTCTCCCCGCTGAGGAGCAAAGCAAACATGGCCGAGAGGTTCCCAGGCGATGGCGCAGCGGCGAACGGCTTCGGCCGCCGACACCTCCAAGAGCCGGAGGTGCGCCTCCTCTACGAGGCCGAGTACCCGGCACCCCTCACGTGCGCGTGCCGGGGGCGTGGAGGCTGAGCGCCGGCGGCGTCCCGGTGCCGCCGGTACCCAAAGGGGTGGCACGGCGAACGGAGATCGCCCGCATCTGCTCCTCCCTGACGGAGGAGCAGCGGAACCAGCCGAAGTACGCGCCCGACAGCAAAACGCTGTGGCCGATGTACTTCCAGCGCCGACGCGAGGAGCAGATCGCCTCTGTCAACGACGTCATTCCCCGCAGCCGCCTCAACGCCAAAGGACGACGCGAGTGGTCGGGCGTCCCCGGCCGCACCCTCGAGGCCGTCCGCGACCACATCGAGATCGGCAACGTGCCGCGGCTGGAGTACCCGACGCGGTCGTCCTTCTCTCGCCGCCGCGGCGGTTCCTGGATGCCGCGACTAATGGAGCCGGGGTCGTCCTTGTCGTCGGGCTTCGGCTCGCCGGCCCTCCACCCCATCAGGCCCAAGCCGGAGGCGACACTGCTCGGGCATCGCGCTCGCAGCGGCGCCCTCGTCATCAACGAGCCCTTACCGCCTGCGACGGCACCAGCGAGGCGCTCCCTACGCCTGGTCTGGCTGAAGCCCGAGCCGGGCTTGCTCCCCGTGAAGCCGGAACACGTCGACATGGTGTCCCCCGACGACTAGTCCGCCCTCAAATGGGCGAAGGAGGACTACGGCCGTGAGAAGGTGCGCCGCCAGCGCCGGGCGTACCTGGAGCACCAGGCCCGTCACCGCGCCGAGGCACGTCGCCGTGCCGAGGAGGGCGGCGTTATCGTCATCGAGAGCGATGAGGAGGGCGAGGCCGGGCCGTCAAGCGCCCCGCCACATGTCGGCGACCCCGGCCAGGGCTGTAGCAGGGACGTCGCAGGCGAGGCGCGCGACGACGACTACGACAGCAGCGACGGCGGCGACTACACCCGCTTCTACAGGCTTCTCGGCATGTAGACGGCGGCGGCGGCTAGGCTTTTTAGTTTGTTTTTTAAGTTAGACGTAGTTCTTGGATGTTTTTACGTTTTTATACAAATTTCAATGAAGTATGGCCGAGTTCCTGCAAAAATCGCTGAGTTTGCAAAAATTTGAAATGAACTTCGCCGAACCCGCGGCGACCGTGGGCCTATGACTGGGAGTGAACTGAACCCCAGGGGCCAATCTAGCACCGGTTATCCACATGCCGCTCTTTTTCGGCGCCCTCGGGGGCCGAACGACTGGAGATGCTCTAATGACCACTGTCCATCATCTCCAAACCAGAAAGGGCAGCCACAATATGCTGCAATTGGCGTCAGGAAGCAGCTCCCCTGACATACTGCACATGCCGTTGGGGGCCCTGACATGTGGGCCTGATTCCCAACGGGCCCACCTGTCAGTGGCCGAACGGTACCCTGCCGCACGGCAGAGGATCCGCGTCCTCGGCGTCATGGCTGCAGGAACCAATCGCACCGTGCTACATGCGTTGACGATGACCAGTGGGGTGTTGCATCCGAGAGTAATTTTGCTAGAACCAGTCTATGGAGAAATTGAAAGCGGCAGGGTGATAAGCTGCAACCGATATTCACCGAACGTCCGCCGAGAATCGTTTTGCTGCAACCGGCTTTTTTTAAGCTGGAACGAGCATAATTTTATGCTGGAAATGGCAAGAGTTTTTGCTGGAACGCAATTGGTTTTGCTGGAAACCGCTCCAGAAAATGCAGCCACCATTTTTTGATTTGCTGCCAACGGTGCCCAAAATTGCAACCATCGGCTTTTGGGTTTGCTGGAAGGAATTGACCAAAATTCTTCCACTCGGTTTGGGTTTTGTTGGAACCCGCTCCAAAAAATGCCACCGCTGGCTTTTTGGCTGCAAGCCATGCCGTCGTGTGCCATTGATGCTGCGACCCACGATGGTGCGCCATTGATGCTGCGACGGACAGTGCTGCCGTTGGCGTCCATGGTGCGATGAGCTACAACCAAGGGTGTGTGACAATTTTTGTTACAATCATCATCGGCGTTGGCTACAATGATGGCAGAATTTGCTACGACGACAATGGCCGGGCGTTTGTGATCAGCAAGGCGTCTTCCTCCATGGCGACACGGCGAGCCCGCGGTGGCCAGCGAGCGCGCGGTGGCCGAGGGACGAACGCGGCGGCCATGTGTTTTCTCTGTGATTTTGTTGTAAGGAAGGGATACACGAGGGAGGAAAGAGATGTTGACTCAGATTCAACGGTATGTGTCGCATCCGATGGCTGGGGCCGACCGACCAAAATTTCGACCGACGCATCGGTGCCTAGCAGTCGTCAATTTTTATTGTGCATGAAATTCTTTTATTTCCTTAGTACATGAACTTTTCTTTTGGGTTGTAAGAATTTTTTTAGCAAGACTTAAACAATATCGTAACCGGGTTGAGAACAATCTGTCGAATATCACCTCTATCCAAACTCCAAGGGGAGGGAAAGCCACGATGGTGCCTTCACGAAGGATGTGGCTCTCAAGGGAGTTGTGGCTGCCGGTGGTTATACCACGCTTTCACCCATGCTTGGATTCACAACATCTAGATGTATGCTACAATGGAGCCACCGGATGTCCATCACCTGTCATCATGCAACCTCTGATCATGGTGTAATAGCTAGTCCGCCACCACTCTCACTATCTTGGGCCATTGCGGAAGCGAGGGAAGAAAGCGTACCCATACCCTGCCGCCGGACAGCTAGGCAAAGACACAGAGCGTCTCCTCGAGACGAATCCGTCTCCATAGAATACCGCCCCAACGCGGGCTTCCTGCTGCTACCGAGGCGACGACGAGCGCTAGAGGAAGGAGGATGAAGAGGAACCCTTCACATGTGTCGCCCCCCGAGTCGGTCAAGCAAGGAGACACAGAGCGAAAGTGCTTGCTACTTTCTTGCAACGAATGCTGGTCGGTTGGGATAATGGTTTTCTGTTTTTGTGATATTTCATTGAAATTCACTGAATTCATTAATTTCAGAAGGCACTGAATATTCCTTTCCACCAGAATATTTCATTAATTTAAATAGTACTACCTTCGTTCCTAAATATAAGATGTCTTGGCAGTTTGATTTAAACTGCCAAAACGTATTATATTTAGGGATAAAGGATGTACAAAGGAATTCAAATATTTTTTTTAAAGTTTCAAATGTTTAATTAAATTTAAGTGTATGTTTCAGCCCTTTGTCCGAAACGAACCGAAAGCGCCAAAATTCATTTCGGTTGTTGCTGAAAGTGAAAGTGAAAACCATGTTTGGATCAAGTAAATGAGAACCTGGACCCCAAAAATACAGACCTCAAATATGGAAGCTAGCAGCTGTTGAAATTTGCTAGTGGGCTTTTGGCCCAAAGCCCAACTAAAATTCTGAAATTCTCTTGGCCCATTCATGCACACATGTGAGTGGAGTGAGTGAGGTTAAAATTTAGTCCCATCTCATAAGTTGAGAGAGAGTTGCACCTCTTTATAAGGTGAGCTCTTCTACCACTTGTATGAGCATGAGAAGAGGAGGCCTACACGCGCGCTCCTCCTCCTCGCTCGCCGCGCCGCGCCGCGCCGCGCCGCGCCGTGGGTTGCGGGATTGAGCCGAGCCGAGGACAGAGCTATGCACGTTGTCTATATTTTTGCTGCTCGGGAAAAAATAATGAGTTACCCGGCCCGCACTATATAGTCAGGCAGACGTCTACCCTAGCCGCCGCCGCTTCGTATGGTTTCTCACCAGCGCTCCAGATCATTGCGCCGCCAAGCAAGTCTTCTCCATCCCTCCTTTTGGCGTGCACCGGGAGAAGGGACAGCAGGCCTCCGGAACCCCGCCTCTCGTGATCCTGTACGGGAGAGGGGCGATCAGATTTTTGGGGAGCGCACTTGCGCGACTGCTGGCAGCGACGACTTCGCGAACGACGACTTCTTCCCCGACCTCGGCAACCTCATCCTCGACGACATGGGCGACAACGTCAATGCCGGCGGTGAAGGAAATATGCCCTAGAGGCAATAATAAAGTTATTATTTATTTCCTCATATCATGATAAATGTTTATTATTCATGCTAGAATTGTATTAACCGGAAACATGATACATGTGTGAATACATAGACAAACATATAGTCACTAGTATGCCTCTACTTGACTAGCTCATTAATCAAAGATGGTTATGTTTCCTAACCATAGACATGTGTTGTCATTTGATTAATGGGATCACATCATTAGAAGAATGATGTGATTGACATGACCCATTCCGTTAGCCTAGCACTTGATCGTTTAGTATACTGCTATTGCTTTCTTCATGACTTATACATGTTCCTGTAACTATGAGAAATATGCAACTCCCGTTTACCGGAGGAACACTTTGGGTACTACCAAACGTCACAACGTAACTGGGTGATTATAAAGGAGTACTACATGTGTCTCCGAAGGTACATGTTGAGTTGGCGTATTTCGAGATTAGGTTTTGTCACTCCGATTGTCGGAGAGGTATCTCTGGGCCCTCTCGGTAATGCACATCATTATAAGCCTTGCAAGCAATGTGACCAAATGAGTTGGTTACGGGATGATACATTACGGAACGAGTAAAGAGACTTGCCGGTAACGAGATTGAACTTGGTATTGGATACCGACGATCAAATCTCGGGCAAGTAACATACCGATGACAAAGGGAACAACGTATGTTGTTATGCGGTTTGACCAATAAAGATCTTCGTAGAATATGTAGGAACCAATATGGGCATCCAGGTCCCGCTATTGGTTATTGACCGAGAATGGTTCTAGGTCATGTCTACATAGTTCTCGAACCCGTAGGGTCCGCACGCTTAACGTTACGATGACAGTTTTATTATGAGTTTATAAGTTTTGATGTACCGAAGTTTGTTCGGAGTCCCGGATGTGATCACGGACATGACGAGGAGTCTCGAAATGGTCGAGACATAAAGATTGATATATTGGAAGCCTATGTTTGGATATCAGAAAGGTTCCGGGTGAAATCGGGATTTTACCGGAACACCGGGGGGTTACCGGAAACCTCCCCGGGGTTAATGGGCCTTAGTGGACCATGAGGGAGAAGAGGAGGGCAGGCCGCGCGCCCCTCCCCCCTAGTCCAAATAGGACAAGGAAGGGGGGGGGGGGGCGGCGCCCCCCTTTCCTCTTTCCCCTCCCCTCTTTCCTTCTCCACCAAGGCAAGGGCGCACCCCAACGGGGCCGGCCGCACCTCCCCCTCCCTCCTTTATATACGGGGGCAGGGGGCACCCCATAACACACAAGTTGATCTACGGATCGTTCCTTAGCCGTGTGCGGTGCCCCCCTCCACCATATTCCACCTCGGTCATATCATCGCGGAGTTTAGGCGAAGCCCTGCGTCGGTAGAGCATCATCATCGTCACCACGCCGTCGTGCTGACGGAACTCATCCCCGAAGCTTTGCTGGATCGAAGCCCGGGGATCGTCATCAAGCTGAACGTGTGCTGAACTCGGAGGTACCGTACGTTCGGTACTTGGATCGGTCGGATCATGAAGACGTACGACTACATCAACCGCGTTGTCATAACGCTTCCGCTTACGGTCTACGAGGGTACGTGGACAACACTCTCCCCTCTCGTTGCTATGCCATCACCATGATCTTGCGTGTACGTAGGAATTTTTTTGAAATTACTACATTCCCCAACAGTGGCATCCGAGCCTGGTTTTATGCGTTGATGTTATATGCACGAGTAGAACACAAGTGAGTTGTGGGCGATACAAGTCATACTGCTTACCAGCATGTCATACTTTGGTTCGGCGGTATTGTGAGATAAAGCGGCCCGGACCGACATTACGCGTACGCTTACGCGAGACTGGTTTCACCGTTGCGAGCACTCGTGCTTAAAGGTGGCTGGCGGGTGTCTGTCTCTCTCACTTTAGCTGAATCGAGTGTGGCTACGCCCGGTCCTTGCGAAGGTTAAAACAACACTAACTTGACGAACTATCGTTGTGGTTTTGATGCGTAGGTAAGAACGGTTCTTGCTAAGCCCGTAGCAGCCACGTAAAATTTGCAACAACAAAGTAGAGGACGTCTAACTTGTTTTTGCAGGGCATGTTGTGATGTGATATGGTCAAGACGTGATGCTATATTTTATTGTATGAGATGATCATATTTTGTAACCGAAGTTATCGGCAACTGGCAGGAGCCATATGGTTGTCGCTTTATTGTATGAAATGCAAACGCCCTGTAATTGCTTTACTTTATCACTAAGCGGTAGCTATAGTCGTAGAAGCAATAGATGGCGTAACAACAACGATGCTACGATGGAGATCAAGGTGTCACGCCGGTGACGATGGTGATCACGACGGTGCTTCGAAGATGGAGATCACAAGCACAAGATGATGATGGCCATATCATATCACTTATATTGATTGCATGTGATGTTTATCCTTTATGCATCTTATCTTGCTTTGATTGACGGTAGCATTTTAAGATGATCTCTCACTAATTATCAAGAAGTGTTCTCCCTGAGTATGCACCGTTGCGAAAGGTCTTCGTGCTGAGACACCATGTGATGATCGTGTATGATAGGCTCTACGTTCAAATACAACGGGTGCAAAACAGTTGCACACGCGGAATACTCGGGTTAAACTTGACGAGCCTAGCATATACAGATATGGCCTCGGAACACGGAGACCGAAAGGTCGAGCGTGAATCATATAGTAGATATGATCAACATAGTGATGTTCACCATTGAAAACTACTCCATCTCACGTGATGATCGGACATGGTTTAGTTGATTTGGATCACGTGATCACTTAGATGACTAGAGAGATGTCCGTCTAAGTGGGAGTTCTTAAGTAATATGATTAATTGAACTTAAATTTATCATGAACTTAGTCCTGGTAGTATTTTGCAAATTATGTTGTAGATCAATAGCTTGCGTTGTTGCTTTCATATGTTTATTTTGATATGTTCCTAGAGAAAATTGTGTTGAAAAATGTTAGTAGCAATGATGCGGATTGGATCCGTGATCTGAGGTTTATCCTCATTGCTGTACAGAAGATTTATGTCCTTAATGCACCGCTAGGTGACAGACCTATTGCAGGAGCAGATGCAGACGTTATGAACATTTGGCTAGCTCAATATGATGACTACTTGATAGTTTTGTGCACCATGCTTTATGGCTTAGAATCGGGACTTCAAAGATGTTTTGAACATCATGGACCATATGAGATGTTCCAGGAATTGAAGTTAATATTTCAAGCAAATACCCGAGTTGAGAGATATGAAGTCTCCAACAAGTTCTATAGCTAAAAGATGGAGGAGAATCGCTCAACTAGTGAGCATGTGCTCAGATTGTCTGGATACTTCAATCACTTGAATCAAGTGGGAGTTAATCTTCCAGATAAGATAGTGCTTGACAGAATTCTCTAGTCACCATCACCAAGTTAGTAGAACTTTGTGATGAACTATAGTATACAAGGGATGACGAAAACGATTCCCGAGCGCTTCGTGATGTTCAAATCAACGAAGTTAGAAATCAAGAAAGAGCATCAAGTGTTGATGGTTGACAAGATCACTAGTTTCAAGAAAAAGGGCAAAGGGAAAGAAAGGGGAACTTCAAGAAGAACGGCAAGCAAGTTGCTGCTCAAGTGAAGAAGCCCAAATCTGGTCCTAAGCCTGAGACTAAGTGCTTCTACTGCAAAGGAACTGGTCACTGGAAGCGGAACTACCCCAAGTGATTGGTGGATAAGAAGGATGGCAAAGTGAACATAAATATATTTGATATTGATGTGTACTTTACTAGTGTTTATAGCAACCCCTCAGTATTTGATACTAGTTCAGTTGCTAAGATTAGTAACTCGAAACGGGATTGCAGAATAAACAGAGACTAGTTAAGGGTGAAGTGACGATGTATGTTGGAAGTGGTTCCAAGATTGATATGATCATCATCGCACACTCCCTATACTTTCGGGATTAGTGTTGAACCTAAATAAGTGTTATTTGGTGTTTGCGTTGAGCATGAATATGATTTGATCATGTTTATTGCAATACGGTTATTCATTTAAGTTAGACGATAATTGTTGTTCTGTTTACATGAATAGAACCTTCTATGGTCATACACACCAACAAAAATGGTTTGTTGGATCTCGATCGTAGTAATACACATATTCATAATATTGAAGCCAAAAAGATGCAAAGTTAATAATGATAGTGCAACTTATTTGTGGCACTGCCGTTTGGGTCATATCGGTGTAAAGCGCATGAAGAAACTCCATAAAGATGGATTTTCGGAATCACTTGGTTATGAATCATTTGATGCTTGCGAACCGTGCCTTTTGGGCAAGATGACTAAAAACTCCGTTCTCCGGAACAATGGAACGAGCTACTGACTTATTGGAAATAATACATACTGATGTATGCGATCCAATGAGTGTTGATGCTCGTGGCAAGTATCGTTATTTTCTGACCTTCACAAGATGATTTGAGAAGATATGGGTATATCTACTTGATGAAACATAAGTCTGAAATAATTGAAAGGTTCAAAGAATTTCAGAGTGAAGTGGAAAAATCATCGTAACAAGAAAATAAAGTTTTCGCAATCTGATTGCGGAGACGAATATTTGAGTTACGAGTTTGGTCTTCAATTAAAATAATGTGGAATAGTTTCACAGCTCACGCCACCTGGAACACCACAACGTTATGGTGTGTCCGAACGTCGTAACCGCACTTTATTGGATATGGTGCGATCTATGATGTCTCTTATTGATTTACCATTATCGTTTTGGGATTATGCATTAGAGACAGCTGCATTCACGTTAAAAGGGCACCATCTAAATCCATTGAGACGACGCCTTATGAACTGTGGTTTGGCAAGAAACCAAAGTTGTCGTTTCTTAAAAGTTTGGGGCTGCGATACTTATGTGAAAAAGTTTCAACCTGATAAGCTCAAACCCAAATCGGAGAAGTGCGTCTTCATAGAATACCCAAAGGAAACTGTTGGGTACACCTTCTATCACAGATCCGAAGGCAAAACATTCGTTGCTAAGAATGGATCCTTTCTAGAGAAGGAGTTTCTCTCGAAAGAAGTGAGTGGGAGGAAAGTAGAGCTTGATAAGGTAATTTGTACCTTCTCCCGAATTGGAAAGTAGTTCATCACAGAAATCAGTTCCAGTGATTCCTACACCAATTAGTGAGGAAGCTAATGATGATGATCATGAAACTTCAGATCAAGTTACTACCAAACTTTGTAGATCTTCCAGATTAAGATCCGCACCAGAGTGGTACATTATTCTTATTCTGGAAATCATGTTACTAGACCATGATGAACCTACAAACTATGAGGAAGCGATGATGAGCCCAGATTCCGCAAAATGGTTTGAGGCCATGAAATCTGAGATGGGATCCATGTATGAGAACAAAGTGTGGACTTTGGTGGACTTGCTCGATGATCGGCAAGCCATAGAAAATAAATGGATCTTCAAGAAGAAGACGGACGCTGATAGTAGTGTTACTATCTACAAAGCTAGACTTGTCGAAAAGGGTTGTTGACAAAGTTCAAGGTGTTGAATATAATGAGATTTTCTCACTCGTATCGATGCTTAAAAGTTTGTCCGAATCATGTTAGCAATTGCCACATTTTATGAAATTTGGCAAATGGATGTCAAAACTACATACCTTAATGGATTTTTTAAAGAAGAGTTGTATATGATGCAACCAGAAGGTTTTGTCAATCCTAAAGTTGCTAACAAAATGTGCAAGCTCCAGCAATCCATCAATGGACTGGTGCAAGCAACTCGGAGTTGGAATATACGCTTTGATGAGTTGATCAAAGCATATGGTTTTAT
Source organism: Triticum aestivum (assembly GCF_018294505.1). NCBI lineage: Eukaryota > Viridiplantae > Streptophyta > Magnoliopsida > Poales > Poaceae > Triticum > Triticum aestivum. The sequence goes on along the minus strand of NC_057810.1, from coordinate 484,873,354 downwards.
ACAGACTTTTGGAAAGGCCTGTATTTACAAGAAAGTGAGTGGGAGCTTTGTAGCATTTCTAATATTATATGTGGATGACATATTGTTGATTGGAAATGATATAGAAATTCTGGATAGCATGAAAGGATACTTGAATAAGAGTTTTTTTTAAAGAAAGACCTCGATGAAGCTGCTTACACATTGAGCATCAAGATCTATATAGATAGATCAAGACGCTTGATTAGATTTTTCAATGAGTACATACCTTGATAAATTTTTGAAATAGTTCAAAATGGAACAGTCAAAGAAGGAGTTCTTGCCTGTGTTACAAGGTGTGAAGTTGAGTAAGACTCAAGACCCGACCATTGCAGAAAATAGAAAGAGAATGAAAAGTCATTCCCTATGCCTCAGTCATAGGTTCTATAAAGTATGCTATGCTGTGAACCAGACCTATTGTATACCTTGCTCTGTGTTTGGCAAAGGAATACAATTTTGATCTAATAAGTAGATCACTGGACATGGGTCAAGAATATCCTTAGTGAGGACTAAGGAGATGTTTCTCGATTATGGAGGTGATAAAAGAGCCCGTCGTTAAAGTTACAAAGATGCAAGCTTTTACACCAATCCAGATGACTCTAAGTCTCAATCTGGATACATATTAAAAGTGAGAGCAATTAGCTAGAGTAGCTCCGTGCGGAGCATTGTGGACATAGAATATTTGCGAAATACATACGGCTCTGAATATGACAGACCCGTTGACTAAGCTTCTCTCACGAGCAAAACATGATCATACCTTAGTACTCTTTTGGGTGTTAATCACATAGCGATGTGAACTAGATTATTGACTCTAGTAAACCCTTTGGGTGTTGATCACATGATGATGTGAACTATGGGTATTAATCACATACAGATGTGAATATTGGTGTTAAATCACATAGCGATGTGAACTAGATTATTAACTCTAGTGCAAGTGGGAGACTGAAGGAAATATGCCCTAGAGGCAATAATAAAGTTATTATTTATTTCCTCATATCATGATAAATGTTTATTATTCATGCTAGAATTGTATTAACCGGAAACATGATACATGTGTGAATACATAGACAAACATATAGTCACTAGTATGCCTCTACTTGACTAGCTCATTAATCAAAGATGGTTATGTTTCCTAACCATAGACATGTGTTGTCATTTGATTAATGGGATCACATCATTAGAAGAATGATGTGATTGACATGACCCATTCCGTTAGCCTAGCACTTGATCGTTTAGTATACTGCTATTGCTTTCTTCATGACTTATACATGTTCCTGTAACTATGAGAAATATGCAACTCTCGTTTACCGGAGGAACACTTTGGGTACTACCAAACGTCACAACGTAACTGGGTGATTATAAATGAGTACTACAGGTGTCTCCGAAGGTACATGTTGAGTTGGCGTATTTCGAGATTAGGTTTTGTCACTCCGATTGTCGGAGAGGTATCTCTGGGCCCTCTCGGTAATGCACATCATTATAAGCCTTGCAAGAAATGTGACCAAATGAGTTGGTTACGGGATGATGCATTACGGAACGAGTAAAGAGACTTGCCAGTAACGAGATTGAACTAGGTATTGGATACCGACGATCAAATCTCGGGCAAGTAACATACCGATGACAAAGGGAACAACGTATGTTGTTATGCGGTTTGACCGATAAAGATCTTCGTAGAATATGTAGGAACCAATATGGGCATCCAGGTCCCGCTATTGGTTATTGACCGAGAATGGTTCTAGGTCATGTCTACATAGTTCTCGAACCCGTAGGGTCCGCACGCTTAACGTTACGATGACAATTTTATTATGAGTTTATAAGTTTTGATGTACCGAAGTTTGTTCGGAGTCCCGGATGTGATCACGGACATGACGAGGAGTCTCGAAATGGTCGAGACATAAAGATTGATATATTGGAAGCCTATGTTTGGACATCGGAAAGGTTCCGGGTGATATCGGGATTTTACCGGAACACCGGGGGGTTACCGGAACCCTCCCCGGGGTTAATGGGCCTTAGTGGGCCATGAGGGAGAAGAGGAGGGCAGGCCGCGCGCCCCTCCCCCCTAGTTCGAATAGGACAAGGAAGGGGGGGCGGCGCCCCCCTTTCCTCTTTCCCCTCCCCCCTTTCCTTCTCCACCAAGGCAAGAGGGGGGAGTCCTACTCCCGGTGGGAGTAGGACTCCTCCAGGCGCACCCCAAGGGGGCCGGCCGCACCTCCCCCTCCCTCCTTTATATACGGGGGCAGGGGGCACCCCATAACACACAAGTTGATCTACGGATCGTTCCTTAGCAGTGTGCGGTGCCCCCCTCCACCATATTCCACCTCGATCATATGGTCGCGGAGTTTAGGCGAAGCCCTGCGCCGGTAGAGCATCATCATCGTCACCACGCCGTCGTGCTGACGGAACTCATCCCCGAAGCTTTGCTGGATCGGAGCCCGGGGATCGTCATCGAGCTGAACGTGTGCTGAACTCGGAGGTGCCGTACGTTCGGTACTTGGATCGGTCGGATCGTGAAGACGTACGACTACATCAACCGCGTTGTCATAACGCTTCCGCTTACGGTCTACGAGGGTACGTGGATAACACTCTCCCCTCTCGTTGCTATGCCATCACCATGATCTTGCGTGTACGTAGGAATTTTTTTTGAAATTACTACGTTCCCCGATAGGCGGTGCTGCTCCCGCTGCACCGTATGTGATTCTGTCATTTCTGTTTGAGATTGTGGTAGAATTCATGTTTCTAGTATGTGCCCTAGATGTGATCAGTTCATCTGCTATGCTAGTTCGCATGATTAGTTTAATCTCTGCTATTGCTGTCATGATCTATTTCCTATTTATTCGGATTAAATCTCGTAGTAATTTTCTCATATTTCCAACAATCTAAAAACCTGATTCTAGGGAATTTACTCCGAGTGGTTTTGCTGCGCATCTGAAGCCGCCTGCCTTTAAGGTGGCGCAATATAAGAGGTGGCGCACGAGAGCAGTCTACTGGTTTCAGACCATGGGCTGCTATGACGCCACTAAGGGCAAGCCTGAGGGCGATCTTAATCCAGCACAGCTGGAAGCTTTTGAGAAGATTTAAAGGCACTCTTCTGGGTGTTCTTGATGATTTCATTGTGGATTCGTATATGTCGTTTGACAACGGCAAGGACATGTGGGCTGCGCTCGAGGCCAAGTTTGGTGCCTCGGACGCCGGTAGCGAGTTGTACGTCATGGAGCAATTCTATGACTACAAGATGACTGATGAGCGCTCTGTTTTACAGCAGGCTTATGAGATACAGTCGCTCGCAAAAGAACTTGAGCACTTCAAGTGTGTATTGTCGGACAAATTTGTTGCCGGAGGCATTATCGCCAAGCTTCCACCTTCGTGGAACAATTTTGCTACTTCCCTGAAACACAAGAGACAGGAGTTTTCTGTTGCGGATCTCATTGGTACTCTTGATGTTGAAGAGAAAGCGAGAGCAAAGGACACACGTGCTCGAGTTGTCGAGGGAGCTTCTAGTGCCCACATGGTACAGAAGAAGAACTTCCAGCCCAATAAGTTCAAAAACAACAAGAACAAAACTCCGGGGAAAGGCAAGTTTGATACAAAGAACAAGCCATCACATTCTACCAACTTCAAGAAGAATTCTCATAAGAAGGGGAAGGGACTTTGCCATGTCTGCGGTGATCCTAATCACTGGGCTCCGAAGTGTCCTAACCGTTTTGAGGAGCGCGAACATGAGAAGGGTGGCAAGTTCGCTAATGTTGTCATCGGTGATACTGATATGAAGGAATCAGGGTACGGTATTTTTCCTACCATCCTTTCAGTATTTCAATCCCCTGATTGGTTAATTGACACTGGTGCCAATGTACATGTTTGTGATGACGCCTCCATGTTTTCTTCTTACCAGGCCACAGGGACTTCTCCCGTGCTGATGGGGAACGGGTCACATGCCATCGTTCGAGGTGTTGGTACGGTCGATCTGAAGTTTACTTTGGGGAAGACCGTGCGTCTGAGGAACGTTCATCATGTGCCGTCCATCAATAAAAATCTCGTTAGAGGTTCCCGTTTATGTCGAGATGGTTTTAAGTTGGTTTTTGAGTCCAATAAAGTTGTAATTTCCAAGTGTGGACAATTTGTTGGAAAAGGCTATGAGTGCGGAGGCTTGTTCCGCCTATCTTTGTCAGATATTTGCACTAAAGTTATTAATAATGTTTGCCATAATAATGAGTCAGATATTTGGCATGCACGACTTTGTCATATTAACTTTGGTTGCATGACGCGGCTAGCAAATATGAATTTAATTCCGAAAATCTCTACTGTCAAAGGCTCTAAGTGCCAAGTATGTGTGCAAGCTGAACAACCTCGCAAGTCCCATAAGACTGCAGAGGCAAGAGACTTGGCGCCACTAGAGCTTATACATTCTGATCTCTGTGAGATGAATGGCGTGTTGACAAAAGGTGGAAAGAGATACTTCATGACGTTGATTGATGACTCCACTAGATATTGTTATGTGTATCTTCTGAAATCAAAAGATGAGGCTTTAACTTACTTCAAAAACTATAAAGCTGAGGCAGAGAACCAACTTGATCGAAAAATTAAACGGCTTAGGTCCGATCATGGTGGAGAGTATTTTTCCAATGAATTTGATATGTTTTCTGCGGAACATGGTATAATCCATGAGAGGACGCCTCCCTACTCACCTCAGTCTAATGGGGTGGCCGAAAGAAAGAACCGAACTCTAACTGATTTGGTTAACGCCATGTTAGACACATCGGGTCTTTCCAAGGAATGGTGGGGGGAGGCGCTAATGACCGCGTGTCATGTCCTAAACCGAGTTCCCACAAAGCATAAGACCATGACTCCATTTGAGGAATGGGAAAGGAAAAGGTTGAAACTCTCTTACCTACGTTCTTGGGGTTGTTTGGCGAAAGTCAATATACCAATTCCCAAGAAGCGCAAGCTTGGACCAAAAACCGTGGATTGTGTTCTTCTGGGCTATGCTTTTCATAGCATTGGCTATAGATTTTTGATAATAAAATCTGAGGTATCCGACATGCATGTTGGTACGATTATGGAGTCTAATGATGCAACTTTCTTTGAGGACATTTTTCCTATGAAGGATATGTCAAGTTCATCAAATCAGGAGATACCTATTCCATCTAGTGAGGAACTCACTGTAATTCCTGAACCCACCATTGCGATGGAACACGTTGAGAATCCTATTGAGGGTGACAATGAAACTCCTGTAAGGAGTAAGAGACAGAGGACTGCAAAGTCCTTTGGTGATGATTTCATTGTGTACCTTGTGGATGACACGCCCAGGACTATTTCAGAAGCCTATGCATCTCCTGATGCTGACTACTAGAAGGAAGCTGTTCGTAGCGAGATGGATTCCATCTTAGCTAATGGGACCTGGGAGATCACTGACCGTCCTTATGGGTGCAAACCTGTAGGATGTAAGTGGGTGTTCAAGAAGAAGCTTAGACCTGATGGTACGATTGAAAAGTACAAGGCACGACTTGTGGCTAAGGGTTATACCCAGAAAGAAGGTGAAGACTTCTTTAATACTTACTCACCCGTGGCTAGACTGACCACATTTCGGGTGCTACTATCACTGTCTACCTCACATGGTCTTCTCGTTCATCAAATGGACGTTAAGACGGCTTTCCTCAATGGAGAGTTGAAGGAGGAAATTTACATGGATCAGCCAGATGGTTTTGTAGTACCTAGTCAGGAAGGAAAGGTGTGCAAGTTGTTAAAGTCTTTATATGGCCTTAAACAAGCTCCTAAGGAGTGGCATGAGAAGTTCGAAAGAACATTAACTGCTGCCGGCTTTGTAGTAAATGATGGTGACAAGTGCGTGTACTATCGCTATGGTGGGGGCGAAGGAGTTATTCTTTGTCTGTATGTCGATGACATATTGATCTTTGGAACCAAACTTGATTTAATCAAGGAGGTTAAGGATTTCTTATCTCGCTGTTTTGAGATGAAGGATCTAGGAGTAGCTGATATTATCTTAAACATCAAGCTGTTGAGAGATGAGAATGGTGGGATCACACTGCTTCAGTCTCACTATGTGGAAAAGGTCTTGAGTCGTTTTGGGTATAGCGACTGCACGCCTTCTCCAACTCCATATGATGCTAGTGTGTTGCTTCGAAAGAATCGACGGATTGCTAGAGATCAACTGAGGTATTCTCAGATTATTGGCTCGCTTATGTATTTGGTGAGTGCCACGAGGCCTGACATCTCCTTTGCTGTGAGCAAGCTGAGTCGGTTTGTGTCAAAACCAGGAGATGATCATTGGCGTGCGCTTGAGAGAGTTATGCGCTACTTGAAGGGCACTGCGAGCTATGGGATTCACTACACCGGGTATCCAAGGATACTGGAGGGTTATAGTGACTCGAACTGGATATCTGATCCTGATGAGATTAAGGCCACAAGTGGTTATGTTTTTACACTTGGTGGTGGCGCTGTTTCCTGGAAGTCTTGCAAGCAGACCATCTTAATGAGGTCAACTATGGAAGCAGAACTCACAACATTAGACACTGCCACTGTTGAAGCAGAGTGGCTTCGTGAGCTATTGATGGACTTACCTATGGTTGAAAAACCAATACCCCCTATCCTGATGAACTGTGATAATCAAACTGTGATCGTCAAGATAAACAGTTCTAAGGACAATATGAAATCCTCAAGGCATGTGAAGAGGAGATTAAAATCTGTCAGGAAACTGAGGAACTCCAGAGTTATTACATTAGATTATATCCAAACGTCGAAAAACTTGGCAGATCCCTTCACAAAGGGTCTATCACGTAATGTGATAGAAAATGCATCGATGGAGATGGGTCTGAGACCCACCGCATGAGTTGTCCATAGTGGTAACCCACTCTATGTGATCGGAGATCCCGTGAAGTAGAAGTGAGAGACAAGCTGTTGGTCAGCTGGGAGGAGAGTATCCCTATATTAACTATCCCACTCCGTGAAGATGCAATACTCTCCTGGTCTGCATGGCAGGTTGATACTTATCTTAATGTGTTCCACGTGGCTTATTCGGGTAAGCAGAGATGTTGTCCTGCAAAACATCTTCTGAGGAACACACATATATGAATTTGACTGTTAACGTTGCAGTCTGTGAGAATTGGGTGCTCTCTAATAAATTCATGAAAGGCCCTGGAGTATGACGTATACGCTCCACCCGCGGGGAAGCCTTGCGGCAGCCCAGTATCGGTCAAGAGTTTGTGTGAAACTAGTCTCGCAGAAAACTTGTAGTTCAAGGCATAATCCACTATTTAAGTTGTGATCTAGTGTAGCATAAATCTTTAAGTGGAAGTTCAACTTCACAGTCTCCACTAAGCACCGGTATATAAACAATGTTTTGGAAATAAATGGTGAAATGTGCCAATGAGACTTTGTGGGAGATTGTTGGAATTTGCTAGTGGGCTTTTGGCCCAAAGCCCAATTAAAATTCTGAAATTCTCTTGGCCCATTCATGCACACATGTGAGTGGAGTGAGTGAGGCTAAAGTTTAGTCCCACCTCATAAGTTGAGAGAGAGTTGCACCTCTTTATAAGGTGAGCTCTTCTACCACTTGTATGAGCATGAGAAGAGGAGACCTACACGCGCTCCTCCTCCTCGCTCGCCTCGCCACGCCGCGTCGCGCCGCGGGTTGCGGGATTGAGCCGAGCCGAGGACAGAGCTATGCACGTTGTCTATATTTTTGCTGCTCGGGAAAAAATAATGAGTAATTAATTAATAATTAACGGACGCGTTAATTACTGAACTGTTTCCGATTCTTTTGGACCGTGACGACTCGGACGTGGGGTTTACTCCCACGACCTACCCGACCCGCACTATATAGTCAGGCAGACGTCTACCCTAGCCGCCGCCGCTTCGTATGGTTTCTCACCAGCGCTCCAGATCATTGCGCCGCCAAGCAAGTCTTCTCCATCCCTCCTTTTGGCGTGCACCGGGAGAAGGGACAGCAGGCCTCCGGAACCCCGCCTCTCGTGATCCCGTACGAGAGAGGGGGCGATCAGGTTTTTGTGGAGCGTACTTACGCGACTGCTGGCAGCGACGACTTCACGAACGACGACTTTTTCCCCTACCTCGGCAACCTCATCCTCGACGACATGGGAGACAACGTCAACGCCGGCGGTGCTGCTCCCGCTGCACTGTATGTGATTCTGTCCTTTCTGTTTGAGATCGTGGTAGAATTCATGTTTCTAGTATGTGCCCTAGATGTGATCAGTTCATCTGCTATGCTAGTTCGCATGATTAGTTTAATCTCTGCTATTGCTGTCATGATCTATTTCCTATTTATTCGAATTAAATCTTGTAGTAATTTGCTCATATTTCAACAACTGCCCAGCACGATTGTTTGGATGGAAGAATGCATCCATTTCAGCATGTCATGTTGGTGGCTCACACGGCCTGGAATGGACATGCACTTAATCCAGACACGACACGCCCATGAAAAGAGGAGAACCGGAGAAAGGAAGCAAACATGAGAGAGACATTACTTCCAAAATTAAACAATGCTTTTAGCTTGACTGGTTCTGTGCGGTCTGGAGGCCATGCATCTCCTATCTTTGCTCGCCCCGCGCCTTTTTAAAGCGTCGCCCATCGCGGTCTCCATCTCGTTCTCGAGACGCCACGCTGGTTCCTCCCATCCACGTCGATCGCCGACCAACCGGAGGAGACGCGCCTGAATAAGAAGACGACCGTGCGTCCCCATTGCTCGGCCGATCACCGGCGCGCATCGCCATGTCTTTCACCGGCACGCAGGACAAGTGCAAGACGTGCGACAAGACCGTCCATTTCATCGACCTCCTCACCGCCGACGGCGTCTCCTACCACAAGACATGCTTCAAGTGCAGCCACTGCAAGGGGACCCTCTCGGTACGCATTGCGGCCCCCGGCCTCAGCTCAAGCTTTTCGCGTTGAATCCAACGGCAAATATGTTTCGCTTCTGTGTCCTCTTATTATATATACGTATACGTCTGTGCAAAATGGGAATTTTGGCGTTTCATTTTCTGCATGGCCTCTAGATGTGCAACTACTCTTCCATGGATGGTGTTCTCTACTGCAAGACCCATTTCGAACAGCTCTTCAAGGAGACGGGCAACTTCTCAAAGAATTTTACGCCAGGTAATGCGAAATCGCAATCCTAGTTTATCGAAAAAAAAATGGCAGTCCTAGCATACTGCTGACCAACAGATATTCTGACATTTTGTTCCGTCGTTACTCAGGTGGCAAATCCGCAGAGAAGGGCGAGGTACAGTTCCAGTGTGCAGACGTCGCATCTTTCCTTCTCAGAGATTATTCGCCGCTTCCCGTCACATGTGTTATGGGTAAACTATTTTAAATAGCGAATTCAAAATCTCCTGCAGGCAAAAGCTCCAAGCAAGATGTCATCTGCCTTCTCTGGAACTCAAGATAAATGCGCGGCCTGCCAAAAGACCGTGTACCCATTGGAGAAGGTAAGAGGAATGCTGTAATGTTACTTATTACTTGGATAGTGGAGCAAGATCTCAAAAATAATTTGGTAAATAAAAAACCACATTGCAAATCTTTACGTTTCGGTTCAGCTTACTCTGGAGGGCGAATGCTACCATAAGAGCTGCTTCAAGTGCTCGCATGGTGGCTGCATCCTGACGACCTCCTCGTACGCCGCGCTCAACGGAATCCTCTACTGCAAGATCCATTTCTCACAGCTGTTCAAGGAGAAGGGAAGCTACAACCATCTCATCAAGACCGCGCAAACAAAGAAGGAGAGCGTGGAGGCTGCGGCTGCAGCAGAGGCAGCGGCGGAGGCACCTGCAGCAGCAGAGCCGGAAGCGGCCCCGCAAGATGAAGCATAGACCAAAGATTATTAGGAGCAAAGCAAAGAAAAAACAGAACCAAATATATATCCTATATATATATTGAAAAAAGCCTCCGCAATTTACAGACAGTAATTTGCAATACTTCCTTCCCTGCTTCCATTTCTGTACGGCCTCTCAAAGCTTGCTTTTGTTCAAGCTGGAATTGTATCATTTCTCGAAAACTTGTCACCTGGACATGAAACTATTGGTTTGCACAGCCAAAAATATTACTTTGCGTTGCACGAATACTTTCTTTGAATTTTCTGAACATAAGGGACAAAGACATTTCTTTTAGGGCCTCTTTGATTCAAATGATTTGTAAAGGGAATTTGGAGGATTCCAGGGTTTCTAGCCTACATGTGCCATTCCAAAAATTCATGAACATGATGTCCCTTTCGTGTATGATTTTTGACATACTTTTGTTTTTTCTTGTACCTTCTGTATATTGCATTTCGGTATTTCTTTATGACATCTAATATGTATCTCTGGACGAAACCCTTCTTTGGATACCCCAATTTGTTCAATGTTGTGCATCATTTTATGGCCTCCGTTCATATACATGGAACGAGAAGATTTCTTGGATTTGTAGCCCAATCCCTTCCCTCTTTTCCACAGTTAAACCTCGGGGCGAGATTCCATTAGAGGGGGTCGATTGTAATAGCCAGATTCCATTAGAGGGGGTCGATTGTAATAGCCAAAGAGCAACATATTATTAGCAAAATATTGTGCATCATGATCATCTCATAAGCATCGTCATTCGTTTTAATATGAAAATATGGATTAATTTAACCCTAAACTTTTTCTTAAAGGTCTAAACCCCTAAATTTGCCAATTGTCCAACATACCCTTTCAAACAATCCTTGTCATGGCCTCAAGTTCATCATGTGGGCCCACCAAAATTTAAGGACTAGGAAGATTTAATTTTGATTTTGGATTAAACTAATTAAAATGAAAACTGATAATACGTATAGATTTTTTACCTATTTTAATTGAAGATTTTACATGGTGAAATCTCTTGAAAGCCTATATTTAGCACTACAATATTATTAGAAAGCTACAGTAATTATTCCATATTTTTTTGAGGAATATATAACACATTTACAGTTTAACCAAAATATAAATAAGGATTTATATCCATATAAAATATAAACACCTTCCAGATTTTTTTTATGTGGCTTGGAAATAGCTAGAGGCTTCAGCTGAATTTTTAATAAATTTTGATACCCCCAGTTAATTTAAAACGCTGCAACAATTATGAGAACCATACTATCTCGAGGGCGAAAGGTTGTGTGAAGCGATGAACCGATGGAGGGCCGCAAACTGCTGCTCGTGAGAGAGAACAACGCAAGGAGGATCTTATCCTCAACACCTCGTGCTGGGAGGCATCCGAGATGACTAGTGCGCGACCGGCTCAAATTTTCGACCGGCCGGCGCCTAGTATTGGACTTCAAGTTTTAGGTTTCTTCAAAGTCAAACTTATTTAAGTTTGACAAACTTTATTGAAAAATATGCTAATATCTACAACATCAAATGCACATAAAAATACACATGTATGAAAATATATTTTACAAAGAATCTCTTGAGATTAATTTGATGTTCTAGATGTTAAACTTGGTCAAACCTAAACAGGTTTGACTCTGGACAAACGCACGACTTCTTATTTTGAAGAGTTAATTGCACAGAAGTACCACAATTCGGGCATCACATGCAGATTGGTGCTACGATTGCTAATTTTTACATGTCAGTACCAACATTGGTCTAAGTTTTTGCAAATTAGGCTAAAACGCGTATTTATACGTATTGACGCCCGATCCGATAGCTCGGGCCCACCCGTCAGGTGCCATGCTGGCCAATCGGCGCGTGCCCGCACGTGCCCGCGCGCTGACTAGGACGAGCCGGTGCGCTGCTGCTCTCCAACCTGGTCCGGTCGCACCAGCTCCAGCCCGGCCGCACCATTCCCCTTCCCTCGTCCTCCTCACTCGAACCCTAGTCCATGGCGTCGGTGATTCCGCCAGGCGGCAGCGAGGGCATCCACGACGGCGGTGAGATGTCGTTCTGGCCTCCTAGCGGAACGGCTGGCGTCGACGGGGATGGCGGCGACGACTCCAGCTCCGCGTACTCGACCGACGACGAGGAGTCGATGTTACTCACCATGGAGCAGCGGTTGTGGTTGGCGCATCAGTGGGTGGCGAACCCTAGCAGCAGCCATGAGTTGACGCATGGACTTGGCGGCATGATGTGAGTACCCTTGTCCTACTCCTCCTCTGATATATCCGATTGGGCATTTTTAGGGTTTGTTCATCTTCTGCTTTATCCAGTTGGGGATTAGGTTTTATCCAATTGAAGTGACTAGTATAGGACAATTAAACTAACCTAGTAACATAGTGTATTGCACTCTCAAATTAGTTCAATGACAGTAAAAATTTGGGATTATTGTGGCTCTCCAAATTGTTCTGTACTGTCTGGTACTGTTACTTTAAATTGTTCTGTATTGTACTGTTGCTCTTCAAATTTTGCTATTGTGCTGAATTAGTAAATAATAGACTTACGGGTTACTTTAAATTGTATTGTACTGTACTGTTGCTCTCCAAATTAAGAGTAATTATAATGAATACATGAAATTTAATTTGTTCTGTAGTTTGGATGAAGACATTTGGCAAGTAAGGATCCATTTTGATGCAAGAGAACCATTGGAGATGAAGCTGTGTGGTTCAGATATTACTTATCTGAATTTGGTTGCAGTGATGGAAACCCAAGGATTTAATGCATATGATTGTTTGTTTCACATTGAAAATCCATCTTTAGGAGAGAAAGGGCTGGATTTGGTAGACAGTCATGCAGAATTACAGATGATAAAGAGGAAGATCCAGGACAAATTGGTGCTTAATTTGCTAGTCAGGGCTTGTCCACCCCGTGATACTGATTTTGAGAGGCAGCATTTTGAAAAGCCAGACTTGTCCACTGTGGTGTACCAAGATCCTGTTGTTTATGATCTGAGTGATGTGCCACTGCTCAACTCCGAGGAAGGCGCCAAGATGGATCTCCTGGAGCAGGCAGAACCCTGGTAGGAGGTACTATAGCTGCATGGATGCTATGGTGAGTGTTGTTTTTGCCCTAATTTTCTTCCTTTTTCTTCTGTGCAATAGTATGTGGCATGGTGAAATTTGCTTGTGTATCTTAATAGCACGGTGGCTGTGGATTTGTGCAATGGCATGATGATCCATTGCCCACATTCTGGAGTGAGCTCATTAGGGATCTGCGTGATGAAGTATGGAGGCTTAAAGGTGCAACTGTTGCTAGATCTGAAGATCAATTTCCAATGCTGACTCCAAGTGAAGATGATGGCACAAGGGAGGCCATGTTTCTGTCTCTGCAAACTCAACCCAGAGAGAAGAATGCAGAGATTGCAAGGATTAGGGCCAAATTTTCACAATGTACTGTTTCTTTTCACTATATTTGTGCTTGGCTTAGTTGCAGGCAAGATATTAAGTTAGTTAGTTGGTTCAGTTGCAGCCAATCTAAATGCAATGTACTGTCTGGTTGTCTTCTGGATCAAGTAGGTTCAGTTTAAGCCAAGTTGTAATGGATCAAGTTGTAATGGATCAGTGAAGTTATCTTCTGATGCAATGAGATTTAGTCAGTCTTGTTCCTCTTTTATTGCAATGTATTGTCTGGTTTGCTGCAACATTGTCATAATGTACCATCATTAACATATCCATCTACATAATTAGCATATCCATACATAATAAGAAACTGATCCATACATAGCAATACATAATCATTGTTCATAATACATAGAGGAGTTCTACTTCAAATGCATAGTTCATCTTTTTCTCACAAAAGGATGAATAGCATAACTACTACATACATACACAACCATAGTTCACCATTAGTACAAGCATACAGTACACAACATTAGTTCCTAGATGCTAGGTCATTACACAACCATCATTCCCAAAAGGTCAGCAATGCCACTAATTTCATTTCATCTTCTTCACTTCTCCAAGATGGCCTGAATCCCCCTGAACTTCTCCTTCAACTTTTCATTCTAAAACTCTAACTGCCACTTCTCTTCAATATGCTTTTTATTTTCCTTAAGCAGATCAGCAACCTGAAGCTTCAACTCTAGCTTTTCTTGGGTGAGCTTCTCCTGACACTTAGTTAGCTCTGCATTCTTTAGCTCCAAATTCATACTAGCTTCAGTAAGCACTTGCTTCTCTTTCATTTTGTTCAACTTCAAGTTCTGAATGACTGTTGCTTGAGCTCTTGTCAGGTTGAGCAGCAGCTCATACTTCTGAGTAAGTTGCTGGGTCTCTACATCTTTCTTTGCGATCTCAGTCGTCATCTTTGCCTTCGTATCACCAATCAGTTCTTTTCTTACCTCCTGCTGATATGTAATGGTAGACTGCAGATGTCTGAAATCCACCACCTTATCTTCCTGGAAGTTCATCAGCTCATGCACATCTTGGACTAGCTTGTCATAGTTGGCCTCCAGCTTGTTCTTCTCTTCTGTCAGATGGTGGATAGTGAAAGAACTTTCAAGATTGTCATTCACCCTAGCACTTTTGGCATCTTCAACCATTGCCCATAGCTTCAACAATGCATTTTGCATTGTTGGGGGCCACTGGTGATCAACCCATTCAACAAAGCCACAATTGCTACCTTCCTGCTAAAACAACAACAACAACAAAACAGTTCATACAGCAAGTAATTACACAAATTCACTGCAGTTGCCAAAAAGAATGTCTAAATTTAGCATCAGACCACTACATTTAACAAGAGGAGCAGCCACTTGAGTAGCTGACTGACTAGGTTAGTTACTCTACTGTTCATATCAAGGAGTGTTCAACCATTTGTAAGCTACTCTACTACCACTATTAACAGAAATTACTATGCCGTTGTACTCCAGCAAAATATACTCATGCTTGACCTAAATAAGCTACTCTAACCACTATGAACCAAAATGTTGACAGCAAGCAGAGTACTCCAGCAAACAGAGTTCAATATGGCACTGACCAAGTAAGAAAAAAAATCACTATGCCTACAATCCTACAATCCATACCTGCTGTGCACATGCTAAAGACCTCCTTCCTGTGTCTGTTCCTTCAAAGGCAACAAGCCTCTCAGATGCCATGCCGTGCTTCTCACATGGAGACATCACATCCAGCTCAAGCCCCTTGTAATCTGGATCTTCAATGCTGAAAGGGGCCTGCAGAAGCTCGCACAAAGACAATGGCCAAATCAAAACCTAGCGAAATCAACCAAATCAAGAAATCCCAAATCTGAAACCCTAACCCTAAACTCACTGTACTGACCTCGTTGAGACCGTCTGTGGAGGAAGAATGCATGCATGGGAGGCTAGAATGGTCGTTGCTGCTTTCGTCCTCCAAAACCATGGCGTCGGCGGGGCGGTGCGGCGGCCGGCAGTCGGGACACGGGCGACGGCGACGGAGGAAACGAGCGAGGAGGAGGATGGGAGGGGAATGGTGCGGCCGGGCTGGAGCTGGTGCGACCGGACCAGGTTGGAGAGCAGCAGCGCACCGGCTCGTCCTAGTCAGCGCGCTGGCACGCGCCGATTGGCCAGCATGGCACCTGACAGGTGGGCCCGAGCTATCGGATCGCGCGTCAATACGTATAAATACGCGTTTTAGCCTAATTTGCAAAAATTTAGACCAATGTCGATACTGACATGTAAAAATTAGCAATCGTGCTATCAATCTGCATGTGATGTCCGAATTGTGGTACTTCTGTACAATTAACTCTATTTTGAAACCGTGAGTTATAATAAAGTTGAAACTAGAACAACGATCATTATCATTAGCACACATTGTAACAAAAGATACAATAAGAAAGATACTTTCATTAGACGAAAATAAGACTATGTATTACGGTTCTGTCTATAATAAAGTCGATCTAAGGACTCAAGTATCTAGTTGAGCACGACCGAGATGGTATCGCGATTAAGCTTCAAATCATCAAACGAGGCAACAACGTCGAGCAGCTCCTCAAAGTTCTGTCCAGCCAACCTCATGATCCGGAAGGCCTGCTCCGTCCCCGTCTGTTCAACTACAACTGATCTGCAGTATGCAAAGAGCACCGCGATTCTCCGCGTAGCCCCAAACTCCTTGGTGACCATGTTACCAGCAGGGAACCGTACCCTCAGCTTGCAGACCGTCTCTCCTTCCATAGGCTGCCCGTCGTCCACCGCAGGTGCCTCTATCTCCTCAACCTTGGGCGCCGGAGCCGCCTCGATCTCGTCAACCTTGGGCGCCGGAGCAGGTTGTGCACCAGTGGCAGCGGTGTTAGGCATTGCAGGTCCTTGTGCAGCACAGGATTCAACCTTGGTTGCCGGTAGTGCATCAGAAGAAGCGGTGTTAGACATTGCGGTTGCAGGTTCTTGTGCAGCAGGGGTTTGACCGCTTTCGAGCGTCGCCGTTCTTGGGACTATCTTGGGTTTGGACGTCAAGCTGGGCTTCGACTCGGTGAAGTTGCCGATGCTTGTCAGGAAATCATCGGGCTGCTGGACAAGGCCGCACCACTTATCGAGCAACTGCCCCGTGATTGGGTCGAGGACGAGCACGGCCGGAAGCTGATGATGATCGACATTGTAGTAGCAGCATACCTTGCGCCCCTCGTCGCCTTCCCGCCCACTCTTCTCCAGAAGCAGGAAGATGAAGTTGTCCTTGATCACCTGGATGACCACCTCGTTCGACCACAGGTCTCGGTTGTGTTGCTGCGACTTGAAGTCGCCGCTTGACTGTAGGTTCACCAACAGCCATCGGTCCTTGCTCGCCGCGTGTGCTTTGGCGTCGTGGAAGCTTCCACCGTACATGATCTCGTACGGAGGCCGGAACAGCTCTTCCAGCGTCTTATCGGTCTGGCGAATGCAGATTTTGTGAGCTTATGCACCCGGGCCTCACTATCCTAACACTCCAATGTTGCTTTGAGATCTGTGCTACACAACTACCTTATTACATGGAATTTTCTCTTTTTTGTTCCTCTCATATAAAACATGTCTTGAACTTCAAACTTTGCAGTACAACATAACTTTGTAACTAGAATATGAGATAAAACTTTCAGATTTTTTTGTCCGACATAAATATGAAAAATAAGATTTTTTAATCAAATAAATCTCATTTTGTATATTTATGTTGGACCAAAAAATCTGTAAGTTTTATCCCACATTCTACATAGAAAGCTTTGTTGTGCTGCAAAGTTGAAGTACAAAATACATGTTCTATATGAGAGAAACAAAAAAGAGAAAATTATTTGCACGAATCGTGATGCAGGAATGAGTGGTTGGATAAGGAGTACCCGGGTGCATAGGCTCTAAAACATGTTTTCGTCGGTCTGGAATGCAGATTTTGTGAGCTTATGCACCCGGGCCTCACTATCCTAACACTCCAATGTTGCTTTGAGATCTGTGCTACACAACTACCTTATTACATGGAATTTTTTCTTTTTTGTTCCTCTCATATAAAACATGTCTTGAACTTCAAACTTTGCAGTACAACATAACTTTGTAACTAGAATGTGAGATAAAACTTTCAGATTTTTTTGTCCGACATAAATATGAAAAATAAGATTTTTTAATCAAATAAATCTCATTTTGTATATTTATGTTGGACCAAAAAATCTGTAAGTTTTATCCCACATTCTACATAGAAAGCTTTGTTGTGCTGCAAAGTTGAAGTACAAAATACATGTTCTATATGAGAGAAACAAAAAAGAGAAAATTATTTGCACGAATCGTGATGCAGGAATGAGTGGTTGGATAAGGAGTACCCGGGTGCATAGGCTCTAAAACATGTTTTCGTCGGTCTGGAATGCAGATTTTGTGAGCTTATGCACCCGGGCCTCACTATCCTAACACTCCAATGTTGCTTTGAGATCTGTGCTACACAACTACCTTATTACATGGAATTTTCTCTTTTTTGTTCCTCTCATATAAAACATGTCTTGAACTTCAAACTTTGCAGTACAACATAACTTTGTAACTAGAATGTGAGATAAAACTTTCAGATTTTTTTATCCGACATAAATATGAAAAATAAGATTTTTTAATCAAATAAATCTCATTTTGTATATTTATGTTGGACCAAAAAATCTGTAAGTTTTATCCCACATTCTACATAGAAAGCTTTGTTGTGCTGCAAAGTTGAAGTACAAAATACATGTTCTATATGAGAGAAACAAAAAAGAGAAAATTATTTGCACGAATCGTGATGCAGGAATGAGTGGTTAGATAAGGAATACCCGGGTGCATAGGCTCTAAAACATGTTTTCGTCGGTCTGGAATGCAGATTTTGTGAGCTTATGCACCCGGGCCTCACTATCCTAACACTCCAATGTTGCTTTGAGATCTGTGCTACACAACTACCTTATTACATGGAATTTTCTCTTTTTTGTTCCTCTCATATAAAACATGTCTTGAACTTCAAACTTTGCAGTACAACATAACTTTGTAACTAGAATGTGAGATAAAACTTTCAGATTTTTTTGTCCGACATAAATATGAAAAATAAGATTTTTTAATCAAATAAATCTCATTTTGTATATTTATGTTGGACCAAAAAATCTGTAAGTTTTATCCCACATTCTACATAGAAAGCTTTGTTGTGCTGCAAAGTTGAAGTACAAAATACATGTTCTATATGAGAGAAACAAAAAAGAGAAAATTATTTGCACGAATCGTGATGCAGGAATGAGTGGTTGGATAAGGAGTACCCGGGTGCATAGGCTCTAAAACATGTTTTCGTCGGTCTGGAATGCAGATTTTGTGAGCTTATGCACCCGGGCCTCACTATCCTAACACTCCAATATACCCGGTTGCCCCTCCAGTGCCTCCATGCGGCCGTCGTTGCTGTCAGTTTCCGCCGCCTCCAAGTAGGCGCCATCGTCGTCCTGCTGGTCGTCGCTGTAGTCGTCGTCCGACTCCGTGCCGTGGTACTCGTCCTCCGCCTGCATGTCACCGTACTCGTGCTCTTCTTCCATCGCATCGTTGTCCTCTTTCCTGTTATCTTCTTCGGCCACCTTCATTTCACTGGTGGAAAAAAGGCCTTTGGTCGCGGTTCGCAACTGCCATTAGTCGCGGTTGCGCAACCGCGACCGAACGGGCGCGACTAAAGGCCCCCCCTTTAGTCGCGGTTGCTTAAGAACCGCGACTAAAGGCCCGTCCACGTGGGCGCCAGGTGGCCGTCGGGGCGGAGGACCTTTAGTCGCGGTTCTTCTGGCCAACCGCGACTAAAGGCCGCCGCAGGTTTAGGGTTTTAGCCCCCCCCCCTAAACCTGTTTTCTGTTTAATTTGTATTGTTTTATTTCTTTTGTGCTTTATTTTAATTTTGAAGGAGTTTCATATATTCTACGGTACTACATACATGCATATGAATGTACAATTTCAAATAAATTTGAAATTAGAACCAAAAAGAATTCAAGAGGAATATACAATATATATTCAATATCATCGGATGACCATATACAATTTTGAACAAGTTTCCATACATGATTTAATGCATATAAAGTTCTACGTCCTCGTAATAGTGTTCTCCTTTAGGATGGAGAACTTCCCTGCTGAACCATCCAGCTAGTTCCTCTTGAAGTGGTCGGAAGCGAGCTTCTGGACTAAGCATCCACCGGAGGTTATTCCTCTGAGCATTGGTATCACTCGGAACCCGCTCAGAGGTGTATCTTCGGATCATCTCACAGACATAGTATCCACATAGATTGGTCTCCGGTGGCTGAATATCCCCAGCATTCTTAGCCTTTAACATTTTGAATTCTAGCTCTTTTTTGAATTCACCGACCTTTGTATCTACGAACCGTCTCCAAACCCTACGAGGCAAAGAAAATTAAATGAACAAGAGAGTTATTAATTAGTTACTTGATATTAGGAAATGAACGAAATAGGCCGATCGATATAGAGCGCAAATGAATGAAAATAATTACTTCTGCAGCATTCTTCTCATGCCGCCCCAAAGCTTTGGATCCATATTCACAGAGTCGTGGACGAGACATTCTGAGGTGTTAACTTTAATTACTAGCAGAATCCAGTGGAACCTGCGGACACGATACATGCACAGTACGTCATGCATAACTCATCGATTAGCCGGCCACATACCATGCATGGAGTAAACAAAAGAGAATGTGCTCAAGACAGAAACACTCACTCAAAATGGTAAGGAAATAGAATATCACTTTTGAGTTCCTGCTTTGTAAGAAAGTGCCACAGGTCTGCCTCCACGTCGGCGGGGTGACGCTCCAACACATGTCCATTAACGATGTGTGGGTCAATGAACCCAACATCATGGATGTTCCTTACTCTGCATTCCTTAATCTTCATTCTGCATGTATAATAGCGGACACAACAATATAGTTAGGACATATATATAGTGCAGGCAATATGAACGAGATGGGGTAGAAATTAATAAATCACTTACAGAACGTAGCAACTGATGATAGATTTATCGAGCTCGCGCAGATTGAAAAGCTGGAACAATTCACTCAGTTCAATTTGTACATAGTAATGTTTGAAGTGATGCTCATGTCTAACTTCCGCATAAATATATTCTTTGGCGTTTTTATTTTTTATGTAACCCTTGTACCATTTCAGCAGACCTTTCATTTGTGGAGGTAGATCCTTTTCCTGCGCAGGCTCGACGAGAGGCCCATTCTTGACATATGTAATTACTACCTCCTTCACTGGCGCCTCATCAAGGCCTAACAGTTCACGAAGAGTAATACCTAAGTTGGCCGCTTGTTCTCTGGCACTCGTTACAGTCAATCCCTGTGCTGCCGCAGCTTGTATGATCTCGGGGGCATCCGGACAGAAGGCTTCCACTATAAGCGGGGCAATCGATTATTTACTTTGTTCCCCGAGCTGGGCAACTTGTTTCCCGCTTTTTTTACTTTCGGCCTTCTCCCGCTCTTTGTTCTCCTTGAACATGAGTGCCTGCCTGCGAAGTTCACGTGCATAGTCGTTAGGCAGATTCTTCGCGGCTTGGGACGGTGTGCTCAAAAATGACTTAGCCCACTTCTTTTGCTCATCAGAAAATACTGGCTTGGGCTCGGGCTCTCTTTTCTTCTTGCAGTCCGCCTTCCATTTCTCCAAATCAGCAGCCGCGGCCGCGTCGACTTCCTCGGCACTACGTTCCCAAGGCCTTGTGGGGAGAGGCTTCAGTGATGGCTCCGGTACCTTTGTGGTCTTAGGTACATAAGGGTCCGGGTTAATAATCCAGGACTGCTTCTGCTTCTTTGCCGGAGGTGGATTGGGGGGCGGCGTCTGATCACCCGCCGGACGAGGACTGGGGGCGGCGGCTGATCACCCGCCGGACGTTGTGGACTGGGGGGCGGCGTCGGCTGACGTGACGGAGGTGTAGGTGAACCGCCACCACCACCACCACCACCACCACCGCCACCGTCACCACCACCACCGTAGGGGGGTGGACTTGTTGTCCTTGGCGCCTCGCCTGGAAACTTGATAAACTTCTTTTGCCATAGAATGAAATGGCGCTTGACATCTCCAAGTCTTTTCTCCCCTTCAGGTGTAGCAATGTCAATCTCCAGGTCCTCAAACCCTTGGACTATGTCCTCCACCGTGACACGAGCATAGCCATCTTGAATGGGGTTGTTGTGGTGGAGTGCTCCAGGTAAACATGGTAAAGCACTGCCGATGGCTACCTTCATGGACATGTTCCCGATAGGATAATACAGATGACATTCTTTCATCTCCTTTATATCGTCCACGGGGTAGCGAGGAGGCTCCGGTGAAGTAATTTCGACCACCAGAGGCTCCGGTGCAGTAATTTCGACCACCAGAGGCTCCGGTGCAGTAATTTCGATCGTCGGTGCATCTGCACCGGCCGGTGGGGCCTCCGTGGAAGCCACGCTGCTTCTCCGCTGCTGGCTTCCGAGATCCGCTGGATGATCTTCATGCTGCACCCGAGCTGCATCTCTTTCGGCTACTAGTACACTCATGGTTTTCTTCATCACATCCATTTCCGATGCCAACCGCGCCACAACATCTGCTTCCCGATCCATCTTTCTCTTACGGCTTCTGTAACCGTACGGGTCATCGTTCTGGGGGAACCCTATTTTCCACGGAATGTGCCCCATGCCTCGTACACGTCCTCCGTGTTCAGGATTCCCGAGGGCTTTTGTCAGCGCGTCGTTCTCTCTGTTGAACTTGATCTTCCCCTGTTGAGCATCCCTCATTGCGTTAATAAGGGCTTGGGTGGGTTTAATTAATTTGCCCCGGTAAACACACTCCCCTGTCTCCGGGTTCTGCGTTCCCCCATGCCCGTACCACCAGCTTTTGGCCCTTGGGTCCCATCCCTCCGTACCTGGACGGATTCCTCGCGCCCTTAGCTCGTTCTCCATCTTCTCCAACCTAGGCACCCAAATGCGATACCCTCCTGGCCCCATAACATGATTGTACTCCTTCTTAGCCGCATTTTCCTTATTTTTTTCGATATTTGAATGAACTGCTCCGATTTCTTTTGCTTCACAAATTCTGGCCAATCATGTTTCAGTTTCTCATATTGTCCTTTGAAATCCGGAGTCTTGTTCTGCTTGACAAAGTCATGGGCTAGATTTTGCTTGAATTTCCGGAATGCGTCGGCCATCTTATGAAGAGCGAACTGTTTGACTAGCCTCCTCCTCTCCTTGTTTTCCTCAATCTTGTTACCCTCCTCATCGAATTTGTTGTATTCCGGAGGTAGAACGAAATGTTCCATAAGCTTCTTGAAGCAATCTTTTTTTGTTCTCTTATCGACAAAAGTGAAACCATCAATTCGTGCCTTCTTTGGCTCATTCCACTCCTGGACGGTGATCGAGACGTTGTCTCTAACAATGGCTCCGCATTGGCTGACAAACTTGGTGGCGTTCTTGCGGGGCTCCAGCGGCCTGCCGGTTGCACTGTCGACAACCTCGATGGTGCATGTTTCTCCTTGTTTCATCGTCTTGGTTGCGCCACGCTTTGACGACGTACTCGATTGTTTCGACGATCCGGCCGAGGGCTAAAATAAGAAAGAGAGTCGCGCGCGTTAGTACACACATATTTATTCAAATCAGTTAGTTTGTATCACCAGAGGCTCAATGTATATATATACCTCGGCGCCGGAGGTGGTTGCTACTTCCATTTGAAGATCGTCGTTTATCGACGTTTGTTCGGCATCATCTTGCTGACGGCGCCCTTCATCTTCACCGTCAAGGTTCAGATAAGAAGAGATATCATCTTCTTCTTCTCCGGTCGGCACATATAGAATATCGCCGTTTATGATGCCGAACATATGTGCTTCACCGTCCGGATCATAGTTGTCCATAATCGGGTCAGCTCTATCGTCCGCCATTATGTCAGTCCTGAAAACATGTAGTAAAAACAAATTAATTAAGTGAAGAAGGGGGGCGGTGGCGGTGGCGGTGGCGAAAGGGCGGTGGCAAAAGGAGGGGGCGAGGAAGGGGTGGGAGAGGGTGTCGCGGTAGAGCGCGAGACGGGGCGGCAGACGACGGCGTCACGGAGAGGGAGGAAATTCCAATTTGTCATGTCGCGAACCCAAAATGGGCCGGCCCAGGTGAGCTACGTCCTGTGAGACGCGTCGACTTTTTGATGCAAAGAGCGTCACACAGGGCTGGATATGGCCGAGCCTGGGTCTTAGCCGGGCTGCAGTTGCAGCCTCCGCGGCTGTACTGCTGCTAATGCACCGGCCCGTTGTAGCCGACGCCGAAACAGTGATTAGGATACGTTGGAATTTCCTATATGACGTTGTCTGCGTCAAACTGTCGAGCGAACGCACCTACGAGGGTTCCCAACCCTTTTTTTCTTTTCATTTCTTTTCCTTTCTTTTTCTGTTTCGTTTTTCTTTTCTTTTTTTGTTTATTGTTCTTTTTCTTTTTCTTTTTAAAAAATGTTCTCCTTTTAAAAAATGTTCTATTTTTCAAAAATGTTCATATTTTCAAAAAATGTTCGATTTTCACAAATTTGTTCGTGTTTTCAAATTTTGTTCCGGAGTTTCAGAAAATTGTTTGTGTTTTCAATTTTTTTTGCCGGCTGTAGCCAACTATCCATTCGTCCTGCAAGGAAGGGGAACAGGGGACGAGGTGGGAGAAGCTCACGGCGAGGAGGGACTCCTTGGCGGAGAGGCGCTCCGTCTCGCGGGCGTAGCTGGCAGCGGGCTCCCACGCCTGCGCGTACACGTCGTCCCGCCGGGGACGGACGGGCGGCGGCCTGGATGAGCAGCGGGACAGACGGGCGGCGGCCCGGATGAGCAGCGCGGCGGCCGGGGTCGGACAGGCGGCGGCCTGGATGAGCAGCACGGCGGCCGGGACGGACGGTCGGCGGCCCGGATGAGCAGCGCGGTGGGCGAGGGCGACGGCGGGCGGCGTCAAGGGCGAGGGCGACGGCGGGCGGCGTCGAGGGCGCGGCAGAGACGAACAGGCGGGAATCGGAGAAGACGAGAATCGGACCTCGTATTTATAGCCCCCCCCCCTTTAGTCGCGGGTTGCCTGCCCAACCGCGACTAAAGGGTTTTTGGCGGGTTTTTTGCGTTCCCGGTTGGTCTGGCCAACCGCGACTAAAGGGTACCCTTTAGTCGCGGGTCTCGTCGCCAACCGCGACTAAAGGGTACCCTTTAGTCGCGGGTCTCGTCGCCAACCGCGACTAAAGGCCGCCGCAGGTTTAGGGTTTCAGCCCCCCCAAACCTGTTTTCTGTTTAATTTGTATTGTTTTCTTTTTAATTTGTATTGTTTTCTGTTTAATTTGTATTGTTTTCTTTTTAATTTGTATTGTTTTCTGTTTAATTTGTATTGTTTTCTTTTTAATTTGTATTGTTTTCTGTTTAATTTGTATTGTTTTCTTTTTAATTTGTATTGTTTTCTGTTTAATTTCATGTATCATCAGTGGTATCTCGAATCATTCGAAAATGGACACCAAACACATCACGGGTAATATAATTCACATGATCCATTCAACAAAGTTTGGTACAATAAATTATTACACATCATTTCTTCCCTTGTGTCCCTGCTTGCTTACGATTGTGCCGTATCCATGGAGCATCCTCATCATTTAACTTAATGCTTGGGTCGGTGTTCACTTTGAAGGGTGGAATTTCAGCAAACATATTATAATCTTCTGACATGTCTGTCTTGTCCTCCACTCCCACGATGTTTCTTTTCCCTGAAAGAACAATGTGGCGCTTTGGATCATCGCATGATGTACTGATCGTTTTCTTATCTTTCCGTTTCCTCGGTTTGCTACTCATGTCCTTCACATAGAAAACCTGAGCGACATCTTTCGCTAGGACGAATGGTTCGTCAAGGTAACCAAGATTGTTGAAATCCACCATTGTCATTCCGTATTGCTGGTCCACCTTTACCCCACCTCCTGTTAGCTTGAACCATTTGCACCGGAACAAAGGGACCTTAAAGGAGGGTCCATAGTCAAGTTCCCATATCTCCTCTATGTAACCATAATATGTGACCTTTTGCCCATTCTCGGTTGCTGCATCAAAGCGGACACCACTGTTTTGGTTGGTGCTCTTTTTATCTTGGGCGATCGTGTAAAATGTATTCCCATTTATCTCGTACCCTTGGAAAGTCGTTATAGTCGAAGATGGTGTCTTGGCCAACATGTACAGCTGATCTACAACATCATTGTCATTCATTAAATGTTTTCTCAACCAACTGCCGAAAGTCTCCATGTGGGCCTTCCTAATCCAGGATTCAGGCTTCCCCGGGTTGTCCGAGCGTAAAGTATTCTTGTGTTTCTCAAAGTACGGAGCCACCAAGCTGGAATTGGTCAGTACAGTGTGGTGTGCTTCAGTCAGAGAATGGCCGTCCATACATATCGTTGATTTCCTTCCGATCGTGCCTTTTCCACTTAGTCTCCCCTCGTGCCGCGATCGAGGAAGACCAATCGGCTTAAGGTCAGGAACAAAGTCAACACAAAACTCAATTACCTCCTCATTTCCATAGCCCTTGGCAATGCTTCCTTCTGGCCTAGCACGGTTACGAACATATTTCTTTAATACTCCCATGAACCTCTCGAAGGGGAACATATTGTGTAGAAATACAGGACCGAGAACGAAAATCTCTTCGACTAGGTGAACCAGGAGGTGCGTCATAATATTGAAGAAGGATGGCGGGAACACCAACTCGAAACTGACAAGACATTGGATCACATCGTTCTGTAACCGTGGTAGAACTTCTGGATTGATTACCTTCTGAGAGATTGCATTGAGGAATGCACATAGCTTCACAATGGCTACTCGAACATTTTCCGGCAGGAGCCCCCTCAAAGCAATCGGAAGCAATTGCGTCATAATCACGTGGCAGTCGTGAGACTTCAGGTTTTGGAACCTTTTCTCCGCCATGTTTATTATTCCCTTTATATTGGACGAGAATCCAGACGGGACCTTCATACTGCTCAGGCATTCAAAAAAGATGACCTTCTCTTCTTTGGTCAGAGCGTAGCTGGCACGACCTTGAAACCATTCCGGATGCCGGTCATCAGGGTCTTTCAAACGTTGCTGGTCCTGTCGTGCTTCCTTTGTATCATTTGTCTTCCCATACACGCCCAAGAAGCTTAGGAGGTTCACGCAAATATTCTTCGTAACGTGCATCACGTCGATTGCAGAGCGGACATCTAGGACTTTCCAATATTCTAGCTCCCAGAATATAGATTTCTTCTTCCACATGGCTGCGTGCCCGTCAGCTCCCTTCGGAACTGATTGTCCGCCAGGACCCTTTCCAAAGATGACTTTCAAATCCTTGACCATATCAAATACCTCAGCACCAGTGCGTTCCGCAGGCTTCGGCCGGTGATCTGCCTTGCCGTTGTAATGCTTGCCTTTCTTTCTTACTGGATGAATTTTCGGAAGAAATCGACGATGCCCAAGGTACACGTTCTTCTTACAATTTGGCAAATGTACACTTTCAGTCTCATGTAAGCAGTGCGTGCATGCATTGTATCCCTTATTTGACAGTCCCGAAAGGTTACTAAGAGCAGGCCAATCGTTGATGGTTACGAAAAGCAACGCTCGTAGGTCAAATTCCTCTTGTTTGTGCTCATCCCACACACGGACACCACCCCACAGCTGTAAAAGTTCATCAACTAATGGCCTTAGGTACACATCGATGTCGTTGCCGGGTTGCTTCGGACCTTGGATGAGCACTGGCATCATAATGAACTTCCGCTTCATGCACAACCAAGGAGGAAGGTTGTAGATGCATAGAGTCACGGGCCAGGTGCTATGGCTGGAGCTCTGCTCGCCAAAAGGATTCATGCCATCCGTACTTAGAGCAAATCTTATGTTCCTTGCGTCAGCTGCAAAATCTTTGAACCATCTGTCGATCTTTCTCCATTGCGTTCCATCTGCGGTGTGTCTCAACTCCCGTCCGACTTACGGTCCTCTTTGTGCCATCGCAACAACTTGGCATGCTCTTTGTTCCTGAACAGACGTTTCAACCGTGGTATTATAGGAGCATACCACATCACCTTGGCGGGAACCCTCTTCCTGGGTTTCTGGCCCTCAACATCGTCACCAGGGTCATCGCCTCTGATCTTATAACGCAATGCAGTGCATACCGGGCATTCATTCAAATTCTCGTATTCACCGCGGTAGAGGATGCAGTCGTTGATGCATGCATGTATCTTCAGAACCTCTAAACCTAGAGGGCAGACAACCTTCTTTGCTTCGTACGTACTGGCGGGCAACTCGTTATCCTTTGGAAACATATTCTTCAACATTTTCAGCAAATTTTCAAATGCCGAGTCAGCTACACCTGCCTCTGCCTTCCATTTCAGCAAATCCAGTGTGCAGCCCAGCTTTTTCAGACCATCATCGCATCCGGGGTACATCGCCTTTCTGTGAACCTCTAACATGCGATCCAAATTCTCCCTCTCCTTTTCAGTTTCGCAGCGTCTCCGTGCATCAGCAATGGTCCGACCAAGATCATCAACGGGATCATCACGTGCCTCTTCTTCACCTTCCCCTTCACCTTCAGCATCCTCCATGAAAGTATCACCGAAATGAGCAAGATAGCTTTCATCGATGAAATCATCCCCTTCTTCATCTTCTTCCATTATAACCCCTCTTTCTCCATGCTTGGTCCAACAATTATAGCTTGGCATGAAACCGTGCCGAAGCAGATGCATGTGAACATCTCTTGAGGAAGAGTAACCCTTCTGATTCTTACAGATAACACATGGACAGATAACAAAACCCCCCTGCTTGTTCGCATTAGCCACTACGAGGAAATCTTTCAAACCCGTACTGAACTCGCCGGAGAGTCGGTTACCGTACATCCATTGCCGATTCATCTGCATTATTATAATATAAAATATATAATTAACCATCATGCATTTGTTAAACTAACTAGCTACAAACAATATAAATTAAACAATGAACTGCACACATGCATATTTTATCAATGACACATCAAAGATTCATCAAGTTGCTAACCGCGATCGAGGAGTGTGGCTCCAACACTTCATGTCATGTTTGTTTCATACTCTTGGGGCATTTCATCAAACACCTTATGTGCATAAGAGGAACCAAAAGCAAACCTACACCCACTTGTGAAGAGAATGGCTCCAAATGGCTAAGTGTTGGCTGCTGGATGGGTATATATAGGGGAGGGGCTTTAGTTGCGGTTGGCCTGGCAAACCGTGACTAAAGGTGCCCGAAGGCCTTTAGTCGCGGTTGTCCTGGCCAACCGCGACTAAAGACCCTCACGTGCGCCAGCTGGCCACCGAGCGCCCTGGGCCCAGGCCTTTGGTCGCGGTTCACCTCCAGAACCGCGACTAAAGGTCCCATTAGTCGCGGTTCCTACAGCTTCGCGACTTATGGGGCTGGACGGAAGCCTGTTTTTCCACCAGTGTTTGTTCGTCATGGTCGCTCATGTTGATTTCTTCGGTTTCCTTCGAGCCGGTGTCACCATCAGATCCCCACCCGGTCGCGGTTATGTCAGGCATAAATGTATATCCCATCGGCGCCGGACGATCAAAAGACCATGGAGATGGCGGCGCCCTGTCAGCGTAGAAGTTGCCGTTGCCGTACAGCGTGGCGGGGATGGGATCGCGCACCCTGTCGCCGGGCATCGTTTCAGAGCGGGCAGCGACGGGAGCGGTGTCACCATCAGATTCCCACCCGGTCGCTGGTATGTCAGGCATAGATGTATATTCCATCGGCGCCGGACGGTGAACAGACCAGGGAGATGGCCGAGCCCTGTCGGCGCTCCATATGGACGGGGCGGCGCGGGCAGTGCTGGAACCGGCAGCGTACAAGTTGTTGGCGTTGCCATACAGCGTGGCGGAGCGGGCGGGGATGGGATAGCGCACCGTGTCGTCGTGCATCGTTTCAGAGCGGGCGGCCACGGGGGGATCGGGCGCGGGGTCGGCGGCGCCGGTGGTGAAGTAGCGGTTGATGGCGGCCTCGAGTTGCCAGCCACAGGAAGCAAGGTGACGCTCGGCAGTCGACCGTGAGTCGCAGGCCGTGACCTCCATGAAGGAGTCGACGACTGCCTCTCGTAGGATGCCGTCCTCCATCTTGGGCGCGATCGAGCGGCACGGTTCTCCGGCAGATGACTAGCTAGCTAGCTAGGGTAGGGCTCCCCGGTTGGTTTGTTTGGTATACCGTGATTGCGCGGAGGCCTTCCTTTATATTGGTCGCGATCGATCTGCCGAGGCCGAGTATGAGAAGAAGACGGTCGCAGATCTTCCGCCAGGATTTCCTGTTGGCGCAATTGTTAACCCTCCCAGTTTTTTTTTTTGAGAATTCGGGGTTAGTTTCTGCTGGCGTGAGGCCGCATTGCTGACGCTTGACCTTGTGGGCTCTCCCATATTTCAGACTATATCGGGCCCCCGGCCTGTAAAGAGGATCTATTTCGTGAATTTTAAAAACATTCATGATTTTTTAAATGATCACAAACTAGAAAGATGTTCATGGGTATAAAAATGTTCAACATTTTAACATAAGTATTATTAATTCAAAAAAAATGTCTGTGAACTTTAAAAAAGACATGAACGTATAAAATATTTAGAAATTCTAAAAAAATACTTGTAAATTTTAAAAATATATAATGAACTTTTAGAAATTTCTTCAGGCCATTTTTAATTAATATGTTTTTTGTCCTTCCTAATGCTCCAAGGTTGGTCCCCAAGAGTTTGAAGAGAGCAATAAGTTTTGCTTCGACAATCTATGGAGGCAACACCCCCTAGCTCCAGTAACCAACACCATAACATTATATAAGGATTTTCCTTGTTTCCTCAAGGTGGGGCGAGCTACTGGTGGAGGTCTGAAGGAAATGATGGAGACGCGGCCACCAACCATCGAGGCGGTCACACAAACTTCTGACTATCATGTGGCCCCTCCTCCACTGATCCCGAGAGATATGGGAGCCCCTCACTAGAGGCTCGCCCTCTCCGGTCCCAAAGTTTATCGTGGATAAGGATAGTCCCGAGGTGACTTCAACAATTGGTCAGGATGCATCAGATTGGCTAGGGAAATCTAGAGACTCTTGGCGAATGATTCTGGGGCCCAGAAACACGCACGTGCTTCACTTTATTTTGTGGTTTACCTCTCTCACGATGCTCAGGAGGTGGGGCCATTGGGTGTGAACCATGAAAATGCAAATCCGGGGAATGTGACAACTCTAGACCATGCTCGTGAGGTCTGGCCACCAGATCCGAACCATGCATATGCCATTCATGGCAACATGACTGAGCCAGACCAAGCCCGGCCGATGTATTCACACATAGGGCTTAACTGCAACATGCATATCATGGAGTCGACATGTACGGGATCTTCGGTTGAGGGCAAGACTGCTCAAGAGAGGCGGTGGCTTACACCAAACTTAAGTGATTCTGCTCTAACATTGTGAAGAGGTCAGCATTTCCATTGCTCCATGAAGTAATGCATCCTCACTTCATCCTAATAATGAGCCGTTCACCTCAGAATGTAGTTCTAGAATGGCAGACCGAGCAGGTGATCAGGGCTCTATCAATGCTACTCCTGTTGAAAACATTCTACTGTGTGCCTTGGGTCTTGCTGCTGATGACTTGGTGGTGGATGAGACTACAATTCAAGAACTCAAGGGCATGCTCGACTCTCCTTTGCAGCGTGAGCAACATGTTTGTGCCATAGCGGCCCTCTTGGGTGAGACCTTACCTTCAGGTGTGAGTTGGAGGCCATCACCTCAACATTGGTTTGTCCCCATTGAGTCCTTTTGCCTCGATGCTGGTGCTGATTCATTTATGGGTCAAAACCCATATGTGATCTTCTGGAATGTTCATGGTCTGATCTATCCAGCCAAAAGAAACGTAGTGAAGGAATTTATTGCTATGGTGAGGGTGAATGTGGTGTGTCTCTAGGAGATCAAACTTGGTGTAATGGACCAGTTTGTGGTAGTCCAATGCTTAGGTCTATCGTTCAATAGTTTTGCTTATTTGCCGGTGATGGAGACCGAGGGAGTATACTACTTGCATGGGATACTTATCACTTGATGATGGGTAACATCCAGATTACTAGCTTTCTAATTGGCCTAGTGCACACAAAGGATGGTAATCAATGGTGGGCCATTTTGGTCTATGGTCTGCAAGGAGATAAGTTGAAAACCAAATTCCTAGACGAATTGAGTTTGAGACGCTCGGCTTGCCAGGGACCTTGGATGTTCTAGGTAACTTTAATAAAATCTTGAGAGGATCGAAGAAAAACAATGGTTATCTTAATAAAATATGATGAACAAGTTCAGGGCTTCGTGGATGACCATGAACTTAAGGAATTGTATATGCATGGGCAAAGCTTCACCTAGACTAATGAGAGAGAGACACCCACTACGACAAAGATTGACCATGTTTTGATCTCGGTGGATTGGGAATAGGACAATGCTGATTGCTTACTCCACGCACTTTCCACGGGGGTATCACACCATGCCCCCTTGCACTTATCTAAGAGTGCCCTATTTTGTCCTAAGATTAGGTTTCGCTTTGACCTCTACTTGACCAAACTAAAAGGTTATGAGGAGACTATGAAGGATGCTTGGATGTGTGATGCTGCAATTGTTCCACCTATAAAAGATTGGATGTGCACTTCAGGAACACGATTTTATCTCTACAAGAGTGGGGAAGCGCAAGACAGGTAAAACCAAACTAATGATGGTTGTAGAGACGTTTGTGGTCATCATGTTTGATAAGGCTTGGGAAAGAAGGCTCCTCTCCGCTCAGGAGATCTAATTGGGCGCACATTTAAACTATCGCTTTTGGGCAAGGCGTCTCTGGAGTGGAAAATAGATCAACAAAGGGCATGCATTAGGTGGCTGAAGGTGGGCGATGTTAACACAAAGGTATTCCAGGTTGTTGCTAATGGACAGAGATCTAAGAATTGTATTCCCTATATCAAATTTTGGGATGAGATCATCACGGATCAACGAAGGAGGGAGGTGGTGTTTACTAAAGTATATGAAAACATGCTTGGGACCGCTCCGACAAGGGATCAGACTTTCGATCTAGATTACCTTGGTATGGAGGCCTCAAATTTGCAAGAACTAGAGGACATCTACACGAAAGAGGAAGTGTGGGTGGTCATCAAGGAATTACCCATAGATCAAGCGCCTAGGTAACTCCTACCATACATCTTGGCCCATTATAAAGAACAACATAAAGGCCGCATTGCTCAATCTGTATGTTAGGGATGGTAGGGGCTTCAGTAAGCTCAATAGGGCGCACATTGCGTTGGTCCCGAAGAAAGCTCACACGGAGGAGGTGTGCGGTTTTTGCCCAATCAGTCTGATGCACAACTTCTCAAAGTTGTTCGTCATGATTCTAGACAATGGAGTGCAGGGGAAAATGAAGGAGCTGCTAGTGGTGGTGGTGGTGGGGGGGGGGGGGTAAGCAATCTACTTTTATTTAGGGATGGAGTCTGCATGATACTTTTCTCTTAGTGCGTTAGGTGGTGTTCCTATATATATATATATATATATATATATATATATATATATATATATATATATATATATATATATATATATACATATATAGCTTTCGATTCCCTCTCTTGCCCCTTTCTATTTGAAGTGCTTGGCATGAAAGGCTTGGACAACATTTGGCTCTGATGGATGGCAATGCTTCTGCATTAGGCAAGCACTAAAGTGATCGTTAATGGTGTATCTAGATAAAGCTTTCTTAAGAGAGAGTATCAGCTCACAAGTACGTCATGGTATGAGTGGCAGTATGACCAAGCCTGCTTGTATGGCACCCCATCTTTCTCTCGTATGCTTCGAAATCTCACCGGTTTATTCCGATTACCTTCGATTTCGTTCTAACTTCTTCTTCAAGTATGATCTCGAGGATCCTAGGGTTTCTAAGCCTCTATAAAAAAATCAAGGGGGCCTCATCCTTGGTGGGGCCATCATTGTTTCTTTGTGCACTTAATGACTAATGTCATAGAAGGTGTGACGTTTGATACTTTTCCAACGCATCTATAATTTATGAAGTCTTCATGCCATGTTTACAACAATTTTATATGGTTTTGATACCATTTGAATGGAACTAATCCGGATTGACGCTGTTTTCAGCAGAACTACCATGGTGTTGTTTTTTGTGCAGAAATAAAAGTTATCGGAATTGGACGAAACTTTTTGACGATTTTTTTGGAAGAAAAGAGAAATAATGGAGCAAAGAACCACCAGAGGGGGCCCCCTGCTGACCACAAGACACCAGGGCACGCCACCCCCCTGGCGTGCCCTGGTGGATGGTGGGCCCCCTACGGCCCATCTTTGCATGATTCCAACGCTGAAAAATCCTACATATTTTAGAAAACCACGAAAGTTAACCTAGATCAGAAGTTCCACTACCGCAAGCCTCTGTAGCCACGACAAACCAATATGTACCCTGTTCCAGCACCTTGCAGGAGCGGGAAATCATCACAGGTGGCCATCTTCATCATCCCGGCAGCCACCATGATGAGGAGGGAGTAGTCCACCCTCGGGGCTGAGGGTTTGTACCACTAGCTATGTGTTTAATCTCTCTCTCTCTCTCTCTCTCTCTCTCTCTCGTGTTAATATAATTGGACCATATGGTGTTTTCCCCTCTCTATCTTATTGTGATGAATTGAGTTTTCCCTTTGAGATTTCGTTATTATCGGATTAAATACTTTTATGGAATTGAGAACACTTGATGTATGTCTTGCTATGAATACCCGTGGTGACAACGGGGTATCATATTGATTAACTTGATATGTGTTTTGGCACTCAACTCACGGATTCCTGAGGTGACATTGGGGTAATCTATTCATAGGGGTTAATGCACGTCCTCGTCTTTGTTTCTCCGGTAGAAATCTTGGGGCACTCTTTGAGGTTCTTTGTGTTGGACTGAGTATTATGAATCTAAAATTGTTTGATGCATATAGTATAATCAACTCACGGATACTCGTGGTGACATTAGAGTATCTAGGTGATATTAGAGTTAGTTGATGTGTATCATATGGTGTTATTTTAGTACGAACTCTTGGGATGTTTGTGACACTTGTAGGGATAGCTCGATAGATTGATCGAAAAGGATAACTTTGAGGTGGTTTCGTACCCTACAAACAATTTCGTCTTATGTTTTCCACTAGATAAGAACTTTGGAGTGATTCTTCATCGCACGTTGAGAGATTGTTATGTGATCCAATTATATTAGCATTGTTGAGAGATTGCACTAGCAAAAGTACGGACCACAGGCCTCATTTTCAAGCATTGCAATACCGTTTGTGCTCACTTTCGTTACTTGCTACCTTGCTATTTTCCATTGTTCCTATTACAACAAATCAATATTTACTATCATTACTACACTTGTATCACCATTTCTTCACCGAAATAGTGCATGTTGTCGGTGTCAAAACCGGCGGATCTCGGGTAGGGGCCCCCGAACTGTGCGTCTAAGGCTAATGGTAATAGGAGGCGGGGGACACGATGTTTACCCAGGTTCGGGCCCTCTCTATGGAGGTAATACCCTACTTCCTGCTTGATTGATCTGGATGAATATGAGTATTACAAGAGTTGATCTACCACGAGATCGTAATGGCTAAAGCCTAGAAGTCTAGCCTATGAGATTATGATTGTGACTCTAACCCTAGAAGTCTAAACCCTCCGGTTTATATAGACACCGGGAGGGGCTAGGGTTGTACAAAGTCGGTTACAGAGAAAGGAATCTACATATCCAAATTGCCAAGCTTGCCTTCCACGCAAAGGAGAGTCCCATCCGGACACGGGACGAAGTCTTCTATCTTGTATCTTCATAATCCAACAGTCCGGCTAAAATATACAGTCCAGCTGTCTGAGGACCCCTTAGTCCAGGACTCCCTCAGTAGCCCCTGAACCAGGCTTCAATGACGATGAGTCCGGCATGCAGATTGTCTTCGGCATTGCAAGGCGGGTTCCTTCTCCGAGTATTCCAACATAGTCTTCCGAACACAGGAAACGTGTCCGGCTCTGCAAAACAAGTACCACACACCACCACAGAGAGTATAATATTTCACGAGTCCAATCCGTTGACAACTTTTTGTAGCGTGACATCACGCCACTGCCCGGTCTTTATTCAAACCGTTTTTAGCCTGCCGCTCCGTATTTCGAGGTGCGGTTTTACTGGCATGACTTGTCGAAGTAGAGATCGTGTCCCCTTATCACGGGATTCTCAGCAATACGGGCATGGGTAACCCAACCGTGCCATCTACACGGTGCTTGGGGAATAGGCGGATTTTAAGGCGAGAGGGGAGGTGCATGACTTTTACTGTCTTTATAAGGGGATAAGGATTCATCCTCGTTCACCCACGCCTTCTCCTTCCTCTGCCCATCCATTCTTGAGCTCCAGCGCCCAAGCTCTAGCTTTCTCCGTCCAAAAAAGCACTCCAACCATCTCCGGATCCGGATCTGGAGGCAAGTGGATGGCCTCTTCTGTCAAGAAGAAGGACATCAAGGAGCTCCGGGAGGCCGGTTACTTGGCCAAGGAAATCGTTCATCGACTTCCGGCCAAGGGACGGATCGTCCCTACCCCAGAGCCCCATGAGAGGGTTGTGTTTCTCACACACTTCGTCCATGGGCTGGGATCCCCTCTCCACCCGTTTGTCCATGGACTGATGTTTTACTACGGGCTGGACTTCCATGATTTGGCCCCCAACTCTACCCTCAACATCTCGGCATTCATTGTCGTGTGCGAGGCCTTTCTCCGCATCCCACCTCACTTCGGCCTATGGCTGAAGACCTTAAATGTGAAGCCCAAGCTGGTGAGCAGCCAACAAGCTAAGTACGGGGGTGCCATGGTGGGCAAGATGCCCAACGTCACCTGGCCCGAGGGCTCCTTTGTGGAGACGGTGAAGGGGTGGCAGTCGGGGTGGTTCTAAATCACCGAGCCGCGTGACACCAACTAAGCGGCAGCCCCCAAATTCCGATCTGGAGTCCCGATGAGGCTCACCTCCTGGAAAGAGAAGGGCCTGCCCTGGGGCTCTCCGGACGAGCTGACAGCGCTCCAGACGCGCGTCCAGAATATGATAATCAAGAAAGTCAAGCTCGTCGGCGTGGTCGAGGTTATGCTCGTCCGCGGGATTCTTCCATGCCAACGCCGGACTTGCCCCCTGTGGGAGTACGACCCGGCCAAGCACCAGACTCTGTTAGAACTCTTTGGCACGATGCACGAAGATATATGGAAGGTGCTCTTCAAGGCCAACGAGGTGCCGCCGGCCACGGACGAGGATCGTGGGCACGACCTGACCCACCCTGCAAATCCGGTAAGTTATTTCACGTTTTCAAGGTGTTCCCTTTACTCACATATTAGAGGAAGGCATCTAAGTCTCTCTATCGATTATTTCAGGATTGGACAGAGATAGCGGAATAGATTGACTGTCCGGCCCTGCTGCCCGAAGGCCCAGAGACCCCGCTCCTAACAAAGATGATGTTTCTGGCGCCTTACAAGGTGCCGGAGAAGAAGGCCAAGAAGAAGGCCAAGGGGACTAGAAGTGGTCTCCGCCATAGGGGTACTTCGGACGTGACGTCCGAAGGTGCCGAGGCGCGCTCCTCTGCCTAAGACGACGAAGAAGAGGAGGAAGAGGAAGAAATCCACTCCCCTCCCCAGGGAAAAAAAAGAAAAGGACGCCCCCACGCATCCGGAGGCCGAGACGTCCAAGAAAGGGAAAGTTTCCTTTCCGGACAGCTCCATAGCAGCCACCAATAGCAGCTGGGAGTGGCAGCCCAGGGAGAAGCCCCTGGCCGAATCGTAAGTGTCCGGACATGTATTTGTATCCGGATTCTTTACTCTATTATTTTAACATGCTTGCATTATGCACTTGCAGTCCGGCTCAATCCTGCCTCGAGCGGTCCTCATCAGAGGATTCGCTGGACCCAGCAGCGATGAACAGCGGGACCCTTCCGTCGGCCACCTCTCCCCGGGACCTGGATGCCGCCGAAGCATCGTCCAAAGGATCCCCGTCCCGGGAGAGAATCCGGTGGCCGTACAGGAGGCGCCGGAGGGTGAAGCCTCGGCTGCTGGACACATGGGGGACCAGACCCCCATGGATACTGATGATGGGGGTCGTATTCAATTCAGCCCTCATTCGAATACAATTCCAGAGACCCCTACGGTTCTGGAATCAGGCGAGCAACCCCCTTCGAAGGGAAGGGGTACGCCTATGCCGCCGGTGACCTCTGTCCAACCAGAGGCACCAGACAGGTTGCTGGAAGCGCTAAAAGGCGCTTCCATGGTTGACAAACACCGTACCCTAATGGGTGCGGTGATTGGGAAGGTCCAGACCGCGAAAAGCGGGTTGACCGAAGCCTGCACTAGCCTTCTAACAGGCTTCGAGGTAAGTAATATAATTGTGAAAGAATATCATAGTGTAGACAGTAGCCCGTGATGCTTTGTTCGGTGTTCGAAAGAAAAGCCGAACAGAGGATCAACCAATTTTCGCAGGAGTCTAACATAATATGTCTGTGTGAATAAGCAGGCATCACTGCTGGCTGCTACCGCTCATATGGCGGAGGTCTCCAGACTGAAGCAGAACCTGGAGCGGGCCGAGGAAGAGCTCGGCCTCGTGAAGAAGCAGCTAGAGGAAAGCAAAGGTATGTAGTAACCTGCGTGTATATATAGGAAGGATGAATGGTTCTTGTTGACTAAAGAGTCATGAAATTTATTAGGGGCCACAACCAAGGTGGCGACCCTCAAGAAGGCATTAACCGAGGCTGAGGACAAAGCGGCCGAAGAACTCGACGCGCGCAAAAATAGGAGGCCCGGGTCAGCGAGGTCCAACAAGAGCTCTAGGAGGCCGCCAAGAAGTACGACCTTGGAGCGCGATTCGAAGACTCAAGATTCCAAACTTGCCAAGGCCCGCCAGAGCGCACAGGATGCCCGAGCCGAAGCCCAGAGCGCCCTCCAGGAAATCTAGGTGGCCAGGAAGATCGCGGCGGGTAAGGCTTTCATTATGCAAAGTAAGTATGTGAAGGAGACGTTCCTTTTACTTATCCGAATTTGGAGCTCTCCACGGGCCTTCATGGATCTGCCGTCCAGCATATCAGATACTACCGAGTTTTATCGAGCCGGAGAAGGGAGCTCTATAGAGAAGCTGTTCTGGTCGCAATACCTTGGACCAGAACATCCGGTGCCCTTTAGTGACCAGCTGAAACAGCTGGTCGAGCTGCACAAGGCGGCCGAACTGGCCATGAAGGACTTAATAGTCCGGCTGTAGCCTGCCGAGCCCATGCCCAGCAGCTACTTCGGACTTGTCAAGCGGCTTGTGAGTGCTTGCCCGCGGCTTGAAGCCACCAAGCGATCGGTCTGCATTGAAGGTGCGTAGATGGCCTTGCCCGCGCCAAGGTGCACTGGGCGAAGATGGATGCCAAGAAGCTGATGACCGAGGGGCCACCTGAGGGCAAGGAGCACCACCGACCCGAGCTATATTTTGATAGTGTCCTGGAGGGATCCTGCCTTGTGGCGGAGCAATGTACGAAGGATGTTATATTCCCATGAAAACATTCATTTTATCATGTCCTGTAATTGTGAAACAAGGTTGGTATGTAATATAATGCTTGTCACTTTAAAATTTTACCTCCTGTGCGGTCGTTTATGAAAATCTGAGAGTTGGCCAGTCGTCGGCTTCTGCCCCCCACGTAGATAGTATGGGGGTGTTCAGGATAAATATAAACAGTCTTTACTCCAAATTTTGGTCCTTAAAGGAGGTGTTTAACGCAACGAACAAGGCAATCAGACTATATGACTTTATCACCCTCACTTAGCTATAGGAGTTTGACAATGAAAATTTTGGCGAAGCCCCTGGTATTCGAAAGAACGCAGTTGGGCGCTATACACGCCTAGTCGGATAAAAACCGATTCTTCGCATAAAGCGGAAAAAATCTCTAAGGATTCGAAAACCTCTCGAACAGCTGACCAGCTCTCACCACATCATGACAATCAGTTTTCGGCTTTCTCTACTGAGGTGCTCGTCTGGAAGAACCGGGACACAATCGTAGTAGTTCTCCCTTTACTACCCTAGCCGATATAGCAAAATGTAAGGTAGTAAGCACAGGAGCCGGGCAACCCAACTATTGACCAAAGACATGATTCGGAGCCGATGCATATAATGCTATAAGTTCGGGGTGCTGAACTATGCTGTTGTTTGACACGAAAAATAATAACAAACAACGATGGTGATCATGTTATTATCTCTCTACGCGCCAGGGGAAATAAATATGCGGGCGTGCCAGTGTACTAAGTACACAAATAAACATAGGGAAACATGCACTTTATTAATCTCTCATCGGAGAAACAAAATTACAAGCTTCCATTACATAAGCGCTCTGTGGCCTGCTAGTGCGGCCGATATGACTTGGGCAATTGTGAAGTTCTGGTTCACGGGGCCTCGGAAGGCTCCTGATTAATTACGTCCGCGAGCCGGAGCCACAGACCACCTCTGATTAAGCTGCTGCAATGGTCGTCGTCTTCAAGTCTCGTCTTCTCCAAGTGCTCGGTGTAGATGATGGTGATGATGTGGTGGAATAGAAGAGTGGAGCGGTACATCCATCGCTCCAGTGATGCTTAGTCACATCCCTCCGGCTTGTCGATGTCTGATGATGAAGATGTCTAGCCTCATCAGCTCAGACAGATGGTCGGCCTGCGCCTCGTCAGCGCCCGGCCTGGTGGTGTCCGCCTCGTCGGTGTCGGACACGGTGTGTCTTGCCTTCGCCTCGTCGGTGCCCGGCAAGATTGGATAGCTTCATTGGAAGAAGATATGTCGGTGAAGTGGGTTCGCCTCGTCGGAGCTTGGACGGGGTTTGGGGAGTGTGTTGATGCAGAAGTCGGAGTAGATTCGAGTGTCACTATGTGGCGGCGTTGCTTGAAGATGATGATAGTGCGAGCTCGTCGATGTAGACCTCAGACCGTCGTGCCTCGTCGGTCTTGGCGGCGTTGAAGTATTTGTTGTCGGGGTGGCATAGGTC
This sequence comes from Triticum aestivum, assembly GCF_018294505.1. NCBI lineage: Eukaryota > Viridiplantae > Streptophyta > Magnoliopsida > Poales > Poaceae > Triticum > Triticum aestivum. The sequence goes on along the minus strand of NC_057810.1, from coordinate 484,833,047 downwards.
GCGCTCGGCTTAGACTTCTCGACGACCGGTTACTTCATTAGGGTGTTCAAGGGGCTACACCTTGCGGGAGTAATGGTTTGGGGAGACCGACGTTAGTGTAAAAACTAACGCACGCTCACATGGGCGTGGCCGGGGTGGTTGGCGCCTCGCCTCAGGTAGACGCAGAGTATTCGGCGGTCCGCCAAGACAAAAGGGGCCATCTCACGAGGCTGTGGAAAGGTGGCGCTGTAGAGGCCGCATCGCCTTGGGGTGGTGCTGCGCAAAAGTGTGACCTGTGCACCGGCGACACTACGGACCTATACGCCAAGGACCTATTCAACATGGTAGGTGCGCCTCCCCAAGGAGGGACCGGTCTTGGGTGAATCATGGTGAGCACTGTTTTCGCGAATGTCGTCCACTTCAAGAAAGCATGGCAAAAGACCTGTACGCTGGTGACTTGTGTCGCCATGGACATGTGCGCCAAGGACCTGTTCACTATGGTGGATGCGCCTCTGGACCTATCGCCGACGACCTGCTCGTCAGGGCCGCGTACCTCATGAAGGAGGAATCGGTCTTAGATACATTGTTGCGGCTACTAGTTCCACCAAGGACCTGTACCCCGTGGTGGTAAAGGCGAGTCCCGGGCTGCGCCATCAGCGAGCTCCGGCTTCACCGCACTGTCTCCTCCAAGAACGTGGTGCAAAACTTGTACGCCTGTGATCTACTCACCATTGTCCTGTATGTCGGTGTACCGTCAGCGATGCACCTGTTTAGCATGGTCCTGTTCGCCGTGGACCTGTACGCCGACATGGTAGAACATCGGGGCTAGCACCTGGGCTTCGTTGTTGGACAGCTCCGGCTGCTCCTGAATGAGTCATATCGATTTGGAGGCTCCCTTGGCTGATGAGACGGTTTTGTGCTTGATGCATGCTGACTGATGGATGAATCTACTGACGGATGACTGATGGATGAATCTACTAACGGATGGATGTGTGTGCTGGTGAATGGCGGCAACCTTGTGGCGTCTCTCTCCCTATGCGTCTGTCCCGATCTCATTGATGCTGCCACGAGGGCGCATTTCCTCTTCATCTTCCGTCCCTCGGCCTCCATCGGCGCGTACAGCCACGGCCTCTACGTTTCTTCTGGATGTGGGGCAGACTCTGTTGTCGCTCCTCCCTGGGGCTGAAATGAGAGATGAAATGAGAGATGAAAAAGTGATGAGATTAGCTATATAGGCATGTCATTGACAAAGAAGAATGCATGGGTTGATTGTTGATGTAGCGTGCACTACAAAAAAAAGACACATCCGTGACATTTTGGGCCGAACGAATTTTTTTCTGTCATACATATGACACTTCTATGACGATAATTGTGACAAAACCCGGTATCATCATAGATGTGGTGGGCTCCTACTTGTATGACAAAAAATCATGACAGAAAATGGGCTTTTCGTCCTGGGCGGTCCGGAGACGCAGCTGCATGACATTCTTTGGGCCGTCCATGATGGAAAAAACCATGGTAGAAGCGAGGGGGAGGAAAATTTCGAGGAGTTGCCAGTTACGGTGGGAGGTCGGGGGCGGAGCGATGCACATTTCTCTCATATAGGTACGCGCGTGTGTGCGTGGCGTTGGCTCTAACTGAACTCGAGCGAGGCGTTGGGCTCTAACTGAACCCGAGCAATTGCACTGTAGGCTACGCGTTACTGAACCCGAGCGATCGATCGATGGTTGTTAACTGAACCCGATGGAGCGATTCCTTCGCTACTGCTGCTAACTGAAGCCGATCGATTGGATGAACAGTGAGCATTGCGGGGGTTTGGATGAATAGTGAGTGGTGGCGTTGCCTCAGGATGAACAGGAACCCGTGGTGTGGAGGGTTGGATGAACAGTAGACGATGGAGGGGTGACCGTGGAGGGGTGGTTGAACAGGACCCCGTGGTGTGGAGGGCTGGATGAACAGTAGATGGTGGAGGGCTTGATGAACAGTAGACGGTGGAGGGGTGGTTGAACTGTAGCCGGTGGAGTAGCGCGCGGTGGAGGCTGGATGAACAGGAGCCCGTGGAGGCTGGAGGAGGTCGACGGTAGCCCGTGGAGGCTGGAGGAGGTCGACGGTGGAGATGAACAGTATCCCGTGGAGTCCCGTTTTGCGATACGCCACACCCCTCCCGATGAACAGGACCCCCGTTTCGACCGTAGCGCTCCAACACAAGTCCGTTTCGTCCGTTTTGCGGTATGCCACACCTCTCCCGATCAACAGGACCCCTGTTTCGATCGTAGGAGGTCCATTTCGTCCGTTTTGCGATACGCCACACCCCTCCCAATCAACAGGACCCCCGTTTTGACCGTAGGAGGTCCGTTTCCTCCATTTTGCGGTACGCCACACCCGTGCCGATCAACAGGACCCCGTTCCGAATGTAGGAGGTCCGTTTCCTCCGTTGTGCGGTACGCCAGGCCTCGTTTCCATCGCCTTTTCCGTCCAAGCCGGTTGGCTCCCACGCGTTCCGTTGCCTCCCGATGAACACGACGCATTCCGTTGCCTCCCCATGAACACGACGCATTCCATTGCCTTCCCATGACCATGACGACGACTCTGTTTCTCCGTTCTGACCCAGAAATGTATGTATGCACGAGTAGGCGTTCGAGACCCCGCCCATATGTACGTACGTGGCCGTATTTTCTTTATTGCACACTGGCCGCTGTACGTACGTGTACATGCTACGTGCGTGCCTCTACTATGACACGTGCACACCTCTACTACGACACGTGCGCGCCTCTACATCGACCAGTATGTACGTACACATTCGCGACAAGGATGACAACGCTACGTACGCTTCGACCACGTGGGTCCCGACTGTCAGGCACTTCCGTGCCTGCGAAGATGTAGCTGGTGGGTCCTAGCAGTCAAGGGGGCGAATCGTTTTGTTTTTTGTTTTTTTTGCCCGGACGCACTTCCTTGCGTGCGAAGGTGTAGCTGGTGGGTCCCAGCAGTCAGGGGGAAACGGTTTTTTTCGCGAAATACGGTGGCTTGTCCGGTCGGTCCCCGCTGCCAGGTGGAGGAATAATTATTTTGGCGTAGTAAGGAGGCACTTTCTTGCTGCGGTTGTGGACCCAGCTGTCAGCCTCTCCACGTACAGTCCATGTCCGATGGAAGCCATTCCTTGACCATGTTGACCACGCCGCGTCGAGAGCACTAGGGCGGTGGAAGACGGCGAGGCCTAGGAAGGGGACAACACGGAGCCAGGGAAGACGCGACAGTGGATGCCCACGCGTAGAGGAGTACGAGGGTTCACTGGTTCGCTGCGGTGTGAGGCTGCCGTCGCCGCAGAATAACAGGGGGTGTGGGTGAGTAGAGGGATGGCCTGGCCAGCGATGGGAGTAGTTGGGGGCGGTGAGGCCTGCGCCGCATCGCGGCCGGCCACGGGAGGCAGGAGCACGAGGCACGACCGGTGCTGGTTTGGGCGGCTGGAGCAAGAAGACCAGAGGTTGAAGAAGCACTACAGCCGTTGGATGGACATCGTTCGGTCACTGGAGCTAGAATCATACATATTGACTAAGTTGACAAAGCCCTCCATCCCCATTAACTTAGAAGGCCCACAAGTCAGCCTGCCACTATACTGGGTCCCAGCTAACAGGGGAAGTATTCATTTTTTTGTGCGTAATAAGGAGGCACTTCCTTGCGTGCGAAGATATAGCTGGTGGGTCCGAGCTGTCAGCGGAGGTAACATTTTTTTTGCGAAATACTGAGGCCCTTTCGGCCGGTCCCCGATGTCAAGTGGAGGAATCATTATTTTGCGCGTAATAAGGAGGCATTTCCTTGCGTGCGGCCGTGGACCCAGCTGTCGGCCTCTCCACGTACAGTCCACTTCAGATGCATGTCGGTCGTTGACCATGTTAACCAGGCCGTGCCGAGAGCACTAGTGCGGTGGACGACGGTGAGGCCTAGGAAGGGAATGACACGGAGGCAGGGAAAACTCAGCAGTTGTTTCCCACGCGGAGGGGAGTACGACTGAACGAGGGTTTACTGGTTCATCTGCCATCGCGGGAGAATAACAGCAGGTGTGGGTGACTAGAGGGATGGCTAGGCCAGCGATGGGAGTACGGTGGGGCGGTGAGGCCTACGCGGCAGCACAGCCGTCCGCGGGGAGGAGGGAGCAGGCAGTCCCGCCGGCGCTTGTTTGAGCGGCTGGAGCAGGAAGAGCAGAGATTGAAGAAGCACGACGGCCGTTGGATGGCCATCCAACAGTCACTGCTTGTGCGTCAACCTTTTTTTTAGGAAAGCCTCAAATCTGTGGAAACAGTATACAGTCCATCTGCCATTACTTCTAATAATTTACAGCCCATTTGCTAATTCTTAAGGTTTTTTTTCGAGCCCATATTCTTTTTGTTAGCATTACAGCCCATATTGTGGCCACGGTTAAAAAATTATACAAAATTTTGCATATTTCGGTGCGGTCCGAACTGTTTTTAATCCTGAAATTTCGACTCACATTCAAACTGATTTTAAAAATAAATATATATCAATATAAAATCCAACAAATTCTCCACGCATAAAAATTAATGTAATTTAAAATCTCGAAATGAAAAAAAGATATTTGAAACTAATTGCCGGTTTGATGTGTTTTAAAAATGTACAGCCCATTTCTCATTACTGATAGGCCATTTTCTCGGCCATCCGAATGAAGCTCTCCTCATCTTGAAAGATTTGCAGCCCAACAGGCCTGACAAAGCGACTTACTTGGCAAATCACAAAAAACTGGGTTGTGGCCTTGGACCCAGCTGTCAGTCTCTCCATGTACAGTACTCTTCCGATGGAAGTCGGTCGTTGACCACATTGACGACGCCGTGCCGAGAGCACCAAGGCAGTGGACGACGATGAGGCCTAGGAAGGGGACGGCACGGAGCCGAGGAAGACGCGGCAGTGGATGCACACGCGGAGAGGAGTACGAGGGTTCACTGGTTTGGCTATGGCGTGAGGCTGCTGTCGCCGCAGAATAACAGGGGGTGTGGGTGAGTAGAGGGATACCCTGGGCCAGCGGTGGGAGTAGTAGGGGGTGGTGAGGCCTCCGCGGCATCACAGCCGGCCACGAGAGGCAGGAGCACGCGACACGACCGACGCTGCTTTGGGCGGCTGGAGCAAGAAGACCAGAGGTTGAAGAAGCACTATGGCCGTTGGATGGACATCGTACGGTCACTGGAGCTAGAATCGTTCATATTGACTAAGTTGACAAAGCCCTCCGTCCTCGTCAACTTAGTAGGCCCACAAGTCAGCCATCCACTATGGTGGGTCCCAGCTAGCAGGGGGTATTCATTTTTTGGTGCGTAATAATGAGGCACTTCCTTGCGTGCGAAGATATAGCTGGTGGGTCCGACCTGTCAGCGGGGGGGGGGGGCATTTTTTCGCGAAATACAGAAGCCCTTCCCACGTACAGTGCACGTACAGTGCGTAATAAGGAGGAACTTTCCTTGCGTGCGACCATGGACCTCATGGGTCCCAGCCGTCAGGCTCTCCACGTACAGTCCTCTTCCGATGACTCTTGTATGTTGACCACGCCACGCCGAGCGCACTGAGGCGATGGACGACGGCAAGGCCCCAGACTGGAATGACCCGGAGATGGGGAAGACGCGGCAGAGAATAACAGGAGGTGCGGAGTGGAGGGATGGCCTGGCCGTCGGCGGGTAGCGTTTCGCTGAGGAGCGCAAAACAATGCCGCTGGACGCTGAAGGCTGGAGCAGGCGGTTCCGGTAGCGCTGGAGGGAAGAAGACAAGAGATTGAAGAGGAATGCCGGCCGTTGGATGTAAATCCAACGCCTTCTTAGGCTTCGACCTACTGGCCCACATGTCAGCCAGTCCATTTGTTTTTAGTCCATTTGGTGGGCTGGTGAAACAATGATGTAGCATCTATGCAGCCCGTTTAAACCCCATTTGCATTTTTCTCGAAATCCGTGGACTTGCTGGGCTTGGTGAAAATATCATGTTGGGCTAGACAGAGAAATGTTATAAAAACATAAACACATGATTGCTCGTCATTAAAATCTTTGCAAGCTTATGTACGCAATCGCTAGGAGTTAACTTGGCAAGTTATATATAAACAATTATTATTATTATTTTGTAAGAACTTTCAACTTACGAAATAAAATATCATTTTAATTTGATGAGTTAATAGTACGTGGGGTATTATTATTTTTTAGGCTAGACGTGGGACGGTTGAGTTGGTTCTAGGGGAAAGTACTGGGAGAAAACTCAGTTTACATCGAAAAAGAAAGTGGGAGAAAATTCAGAGACCTGCTGGGTCCACCCGAGGAGAGGAATATGTTGGGAGGAAGGAGATTCAAAGCATGGCAGCTGAGTGAACTAGTTTTTTTTACGGACAAGTGAACTAGTTTACATACATTAGCAAATAGCCACTAAAAAGCAATCAGGTTAATGGGTTCTTAAAAGAAATATTTCAGACAAAACAGATAATTACGACACATAGGCTAATGCATGAAACACTCAGATGATAAAGGTGCTTATCAACAGATAAAGTACAACATCTAGACCTTCCTGGCACGCTTGATCATGACGCTGCGACTGTCCGTGTACTCGTCGGTTACGGAAAGCAAACACGCCCTCATGTCCAAGATCTGTCTGTACATGTCGTAGCATGCGTATGCGTCCTAGGCCGCGTAGGTTATGTAGGCTAGATTCAGAGGTACCTCCCATGTGTTCAGGTCGTCTTCTTTCATGTTGGCGAGGTCAACCACGGAGTCCTTCTCCTGCCCGTTGCTGGTGATCTTGTATTGCTTCTGGATGTCGACAAGCTTGTTGCACCAGATGGCAGAATCGTCACGTTCTTCCTTCTCTCCACCGTAGCGAAGGTGCAGTCGGCGCTGCCGATGAAATGGGCGAATGCTCCAGAACCTGGTGCATCCATAGGACTGAGACGAGGCAAAGGTTCACCGAGTCTGTATCGTTGGTGTACATCACATTCAACTTGGTGCAGCCATAGGACTGAACGGCGAACTAACTCCTTGCTGAAGTCCATATCCAGGAGGCTCACCCCTCGTATCGCCATTGGAGTCTCTTCGAGTGAACGAGTGTGTAGGCGGCGACAGCAATTCGTTTTTCAGCTCTTGGGGAACTGGATTCAACAGTAAGCTGAGTGTGTATAGGCGACAATAGTTACTACCCCTCCCTTGTCTGCTGCACGCCCGACAGAAGATGCACCCTCGGCGCATTCAAACGCCTTCATTAAGAAACGTACTCCGGCCACACATCGGTTCATGAGTGGGTCTGTATTGGTACTGTAATAACAGGAGTTAGTGGTCACTTTACTTAAAGTAGCTTTAATAGAAATATATACTTAAAACAAGCAATGCATTGGCTCATTCTATCAGTGCCACAGGACCAACATGCACAACAATTAGAATTATTATTCTCAGGACGCACACGATCAACACATTTGTCGCACTTTCACAAAGATAATACTACCAAGTTTGAACTGTTTGTTATGGTTGTTGTCCTCTGCATCATCATGCCGTGTTTCCCAGCTTGCAAGATTCAAAACCAACAAATAAGATCCAAATAATAAGTACAACAAAGATGCCTACACATCTCATTGATTCCCAGCTTGCAAGATTCAGAACCAACAAATAAGATCCAAATAATAAGTACAACAAAGATGCTGTCAGGACCCCGACTCAATGCCACATCGATCTAGCATGTAACACCTCATATCACTTTGCGGACTCACGCACGGTATCCCCACGGGTGGCGCCTTACCTTTGCCCGGGACCGTTTGCGCCTTTTGGCACACGTATATGATAGTGTCGCTAGCATCCATATGATAAGGAGCCCGGGCTGACATGGCTAGTCGTAAACCCAAAGTGGCACAAACTTACAGGGACAGACATCCATGACCCAACATCGAACGTGTCGGTCATAAGCGAGTGAATCCAGGCTGTAGCACTGGGCTAGCAGGACTCCAGTGAACCAGGCTGTAGCGGGGTAACAGGACTCCGGTATTCATCGCGTGACATTTCCCCGAAGGGACAGACACAGGAACGAGGAAGGACACATGCCGACCAGCCTAAGTGTTCCGGAGCAGTAGCAAGCTACCATGGCTCAGTGGAAGCACTAGGAGACATTTCCCGGTAAGAGAGGCTACTAAGGATAAACAACTAGATAGTCAGATCCCACACATACCAAACATTTCAACAACATACACACAATATGCTCGATATGTGCAAATACAACATGGCATCACAACATGACTCTACAACTCAAGTATTTTATTCAATAGGCTCCGAGGAGCGAGATATTACAAACATGAGTCTCTCGACCCAGCATTCAGGGCATACAAGTCAAAGCACAAGCGGAAGCTTAACATATCTGAGTACAGACATCTACAAATGAAAAAGGCTGAGAAGCCTGACTATCTACCAGATCCTGCCGAGGGCACAAGATCTTAGCTGAGGTAACAAGCTAAACATCGAAGTCCATGTGGAACTACTAGTGAGACTGAAGTCTCTCTGCAAAAACATAAAATAGGCAAACGTGAGTACAAATGTACCCAGCAAGACTTACATCAGAACTAACTACATATGCATCATTATCAACAAAGGGGGTGGTGGAGTTTAACTGCAGCAAGCCAGCTTTGACTCGATGGCTATCCTAAACTACGACTGCAAGTAACTCTTTTGAGGTGGCGCACACGAGTCCACATATTCACCATATAAATACACCACTATGGATCCGCTCCCGTCTCCCTACGAGAACGCCATCCATAGCACTCACACTTATGTTGCGCATTTTAGAGTATCCACTTTCACTTGTCTATGAACTGTACAGGCAACCCAGAAGTCCTTTTCCACGGACACGGCTATTCGAATAGATCATATTAACCCTGCAAGGGTGTACTTCTTCACACACGCTCTCGCCACTTACCGCCATGTACACCTCGTGTATATCGGCAACCTTCAAGCGGAAGCCTGGCGAGGGTGTCGGCCACGACCTGACTAACCACACAAGTTTCTCGTCCAGGTTTATCGCCTATTCGGGTTCCATCCGCAAGGAGATCCGACCGAGGTGTCGCTCACGGCCCCAAACGATGTGAGCAGGGTTCCCAAGCCCACCATCCGGGTGCCACTTGGTACACCGTGCCACTATGCCTAGTCTGTCCCAAGCCCACCTGTACCGGGTGCCACTTGATAGACTACTAACACTACCTACAAACACCAGAAACTAGTTGCAACTCCTGGACAGAGATCAGGTTGATTAATAAGTCGATAGAGCTTGGAGCGCCCGGAGCCCAATGTGTGGTAGTAACTGTTCATGGATCACAAACACAGAGCTCAGTTCCTGAGGACGGCTGCAATGAGACAACCCACCATGTACTCCTACATGGCCTCTCACCGCTACATTTACCAAATCTTGTTCACACACTTAGCTCTCAACAGTAGGACATGTTCACCACATTCCAATTCATCCCCGATGAATCAGACCTGACTCAACTCTAAGCAGTAGCAGGCATGACAAACAAGCATGAATGAGTAGGCACATCAGGGCTCAAACAACTCCTACTCATGCTAGTGGGTTTCATCTATTTACTGTGGCAATGACAGGTCATGCAAAGGAAAGGGGTTCACCTACCGCAGCATGTAACAATTGATTCGTTGTTGTCCTAATGCAGTAAAAGGGAGCAGGAGCGAGAGAGTGGGATTGTATCGGAATGAACAAGGGGGTTTTGCTTGCCTGGCACTTCTGAAGATAGTATAGTTCTTCATCGGTGTCATTGATCACATCGTCGAAACGCGTCTATCGAGAGGGGGCAAGCACCGACAAACAAAGAAGAAACACAATCAATGCAATGCAACAATATGATGCATGAATGTGACATGGCAATATGCTGTGGTTTGTGCTAATGTAACTAAAACCATATTAAATGAAGTTGGTTTGAATCCAAGATTCAAATTCAGACTCCACATGTGGTTATTTAAATGTCATTTAATCGAAGTGTCCTAAAAAGTAGTCATAAGTTGCCCTAACATGCATGAAAATGGTACAGATTGATAGATTGGATTTTTCTGATCATTTTTCATATATAAATTATTTCATTTGGAGTTACGGTTGATTTTCTATGAATTTTATAAGTTTGAAGCATTTTCTGGAATTTCCTGAATAAGAATAAATCCAGTAAATGATTTATTGCGTCAGCATTGCGTCAGGGTGACGTCATCAAGTCAACAGCGGTCAAACCTGGCCGTGGGACCCGCATGTCAGTGTCACAGGATTAGCTAACCGGGTGATTAGCTCCTAATGAAGTGCCATGTCATCCAGAACGGCGGTTAGCCGTCGATGACCAAATTCCGCAGCGGTAGCTCGCCGGCATTGCTCGGGATGGCACTGTAGAGCACCATTTCGTGCGCGGTTTGCGGCTATGGAGAGCTGGCGGTGTGGCGCAAGCGGTGGTGGCCGCATGGTGCGCTGGGGCGGCCTGTAATGGCGGAGTTGACGAGCCGGGCGGCGGCCGGAGCTCGGAGGTGTGCGGTTGCGGGGCCGCAGCTCACAAGGAAGCCGGCTAGGGGTGGCGTTGGCCTCCTAGTTGCTCCAGGAGCCTGTGGGGTGCGCGGATCCGAGCAGAGAAGCACGGTCCCTGCAGGAACAACGGCCACGGCGGAGGGCGGCTTCGGTCACGGCGAGGAACGGCGCTACGGCATGGAAGCGAGCAAAAGGGGAGAGGGGAGACGCTCAGGGGCTCACCGTGGGTCAGTTGGGTAGGTCGGTTGGCTCGGGGACGCTCTGGAGCCCGTGAATCGATGATGGCAAGGTGCGGCAGTAGGCGGCGAAGACGGCGATCCTGGCGATGCTGTCGACCTCCCGAGGTCCCTTCAGTCGATGAGGCGAAGAAGCATGGTGAGGCGGAGCTTCTAGGATGGCTTTTAGCGTAAGGGGTGGCTGGTGGACGCAGCAACAGCGAGCGGTGGCGACGACGCGTTCGGGTGTGCGTGAGAGAACGAGACAGAGGAGGGGAACGAGGGAGAGGGAGAGAGCGAGGGGGTCCAAGGGGTCGGGGCGGCGCCGAGGAGAAGACGCGAGGCGTCGCGGTGGCCAGGCGACGCAGGCAGGCAGCCTGGTGGCGTGGCGCCCGCTCGCGCGCCGTGCATTGTCCCTCCTCTGCCTACTGGCAGAGGTTGGCAGGTGGGCTGGGCCAGCACAGGTGAGGCCCAGGTGGGCTTGGTGGGCGCCAGGTAAGTTCCAGGTGAGCCTCTGTTCTTTTCCTATTTTTATTTTCTGTTATTTTGTTTTGATTTAGTTTGAGAACTAAATCATTTTAAAACTTTCTGTAAATTTTTGTGTGAGCTTAGAGGATAGTCCAAGGCCACAAGCAAATTTACAAAAATATTTGAACATTATTTCTTATATAGCAGAAATAATTCCAACCCAAATATGTTATTGACTTAAATCAAAGGCCCAAAATAAATTATTTCTGTGCCTCCAAAAATATTGGTTTGAGTTTTACCTCATGCCAATATTTTCACAGAATAACAGGAACATTTTCTTGGACTCATCTGATGAGATTTAAATGTTGGTTATTTTTAGAGGTCTTCTGAGGCTTTTGAAAATTCCTCAATTCAAATTTCATTAGAATTTAAACATGATGCTCACATGAAGGGCTAGCCTAGTGCATACCAGAACTAGGGATGTGACAACTCGCCCCCACTAAACAAGAATCTCGTCCCGAGATTCAAGCGTAGGGTAGGATGAAGGGGGAACGCAAACTAACATAATCTTCACAATCTAGGTGGCACTTCATAAGAACGTTGAATCGATCACCATCTTTGGCTCGACGTCTTCCTCTGAGAACTCCAACTAACATGACAAGAAGAGGAAAGGAAAACTCTAGAAGAATCGATCTTCTCGAAGACCGAACAACTCAGGATCAGCTCATGGGGTGAGATATTGACATATATCTCGAGTTGAGACACGAAGCATACATCTGAAGAAATGGAGTGAGACAGATGACGAGGGTTCACTAGGTAGACAACAATTCCACACTTACAACGGTGGTGAACGGTTGTCAACGTAGCGAGGAGTTGAGTTGCCATGATACCTCAGCGAGACATCCTGGAGGAGGGTGATTTGTAGATTATTACCTTAAGTGGCAAAAAGAATTACCTTTGATATAGAGATCATTGAAACTCTTCATACTATCCTGATGCAATTCAAAATTGATCGTTTGAAGGAATTCGAAAGAATATCATACCCAGTTTGGAACGGAAATTACGGTCATCGAACAACTCGGCAAAAGGAAGGCACATTCATATTGATACTGAGGATATAACCTAGTGTCTGAGCGTGCTCTCAAGAGTTTGAGCATTTCCATACCCATCAAGGTATTACCAACATCCGTGTCGAGGATCCTGGCAACACATCATACTACCATGATGAATAACGACGGAGGATGCAGGTGCAGAGAAGGACAACACTTTCTCAGATTTTACCTTGACAATGCCAAGGAAACAAAATCTGGAGGATCAACCGAGAGACATTTAGCACTCCACTTTTAATGTTCTTCTTGATGTGCTAGTGCAACCCATTTATTAAAATGGTTTGATACGTAGAACATCAAGTAAAGGTCGGACTTCGGGAGCACAAGAATCCATAAGGAATAACTACGGAAGTAGTATCCTACGAAATCCTTATGGGGAGATGGCCAACTTATTCAATCAAGATACTACAATAATAGGTCTTCCGGCTGGGTGTGTCAGCCACGACATCCACTTTATCGGTTACGGTGAGACCATTATTATAGTTCTTGGGAAACGTTCCAACCATCATATCTGCCTGAGATTCAGATCTGGTTGGCGTCAGGATATTCCAGACTCATCAAGTCTAGAAAAGAAAGTTTGCAACACAAATCGACGAGATGACATTGCGAGATTCTCGGGAAAATAACTACGATAGCAAGCTCCAAAACATGAGCTGGTTCTGCTACACACGTGTGAACATGCTGTCCCAGACAAACATGATCACATGGTAGTCTTACAATAAAACACTACCGAGTTCTGGTAGGGAACCATCATCGGGGACATCGAAGTCTTGTGTATTACCATGGATTAGCACTTAACTCCTTTTCCTTGAACAAGTCAATCAGTGGCTTAGTGTGCTACGGAGTTCATATGGAATGAAGATGATTAGTCTAATAGACCATAGAATACTTTGCACGTGCATGCCTGTCTTGGGATGATTCCAAAGGAGGTAAAACAAGCCTTCTCAAATTCATGGCGGCAACTTGCATCAAGTGCACATGAATTAGAGGGACTCACTTCTTTCGTCCAAACATATGCTTCACGAACGAGTCATGAAGATAATGATTATAAAAGTTTCCAATACTAGCTGGATGTTTAACATGAATCATGGGGAATGGTAAAAATGTTGTCGATGGGCTCAACAACATGTCATCCAGGTTTCCATGAAGAAGGAATTCCATAATTATGTGAACACGGTGATAGCATTAGTCAGACCAAAAGATATAATGGTGTATGCTCGAGGGATCAACCACGAGTAAGACAACATTAAGAACATCGTTGGTTCTGATTTGATTTGACGATAGCCCATAATCAAATCAAGGATTGGATAAGACATAGCACCGACAACTGATCACGAGGATCAATCGATGAAGATATCATCTTTCTTCAACAAACACACAAACGCAAGGATATCCCTTTGGAAATGAACTAAGTGGGACAAGCTTTCATCTTCCAACTCTCCAAGTTGTTGTCTATCTCAACCAACTAGCTCAGGGGTATCCAACACAGATTCTTGGAGACTGGGTGGCTTGGAGGAAGAACAACATGATCACGAACTCAACATAAGGGTCAGGGGACAACCTGGTAATACTTCCAAGAAGATATTCGGGAAATCACGAACCACCGATATGTTACTAAGCTCGAGAACAATCTTGCTTTTCAGGGCAAGACGATATGATCAATAGAGCGAAGGTTTGAAATAATCCTAACTCATCAATCGAGGAGTGCACCAGTAGAATGGACTAGGTAGCACAATCTATCTTAGAATGATGATTCAAGAACCAACACGCTAAGAATGAAATTTTCGTCCATTAACTACCAGGCAACATGGTTGCTAGGAGTATTGATTTCACACATCATAGTTCATCTATCGGCATTCCGTCTGCAACAACATGGGAGCCGAGAAATGACTAATGAGGGCGAGAAGTATCACTGTATCAAGAATTCATAGGAGGGTGTGCAATTCCCATGATATTCTTGATATAAATATGGTAACACTCCAAGGTGGAACAGAACAAAAACTGGATTAGAATTTTGATCTGCGGAGTATGACTACTTTTACCCAATCCTAGATATGGATGAGGTACTGGAGTTCATTTCTCCTAGTCATTCTGGAATAGAATGGCTTGACAGACCACAAGAATAATAGGCATCGATGAACACGGATGCACGACTATTCCTGACTATCAACTGATAGACGGGGGTCAGGATACAACTAAAGAGGGACAACTCAAAAGAACATACGATTTTCTGAGCTGTGGATGCACAGATTAGTATGTCGAGCAAAGCTCAACATTTTTCTTCCGGATAACCCATGCGGAGAAGGTAGGACTGGCAGAGTCACGATATAGAATGGGGAACTCTTCAAGAGCACTCTTGTTGTGATCTTTTGATCCAACAAACTTCTGCCATAAGTGGTTCATAGTATTCGGAAGAAGGAAATACCACGGACCTCGAGGACTAATTCAAAGGTTACTAGTAACCTAAGGGAACTAGTAACACTATCAACGTGAAGTAGGGTGAGTCTCGGGTTCAAGAACCCAGGGATAGAATACCTACTACTAAATGGCATCACGGGATGCTTTCGAGAATAAATGCCAGAATCATCACACTGGGAACACAAATCATGGCTAGTTTACTAGGTGGTACTCTAAGACACCTAGGGTCATAATACTAGCTCCAACATGTATACCGAGGCAATGAAGTACCTCAACACACTAGTTGGTGTGGTTAATCTGGCCAAAGGAACATCGAAACGGTAAGAAGGGATTTGCAAATGCATCAGACTATTTATAAACCTGGGATGACTCGGACATCATAACGGCTGTAAATGCTCAAAAGAATTTAGACATGCTACAAAAATGGTGGCATCGCCACTCAGAAGCACAATATCAAGGGTTCGAGATCAACAATTAACATACAGAAGTAGTAGGAACTTAACTGAGGCTTGAAACCAACAATCCTATAAGTCTACGGATTAGTAACACGTGATCCTGATAGAAAGAAGAGAAGGCCTAGTTCTTAACCCCGTAGAGAAGAAGAGGGTGACTCAGATTAGAAGGACATAAGGTAAAGGAGTAAAAAGAGCCTTATGTTCCATCCCACAATCAATTCCCTTATATAACTAAGAATTTCTAGACTCAACTTCGACTAGTTTGGCTTGGTAATCCTACAGGCAGTCAAGCTCTGATACCAAAGCTGTCAGGACCCCGACTCAATGCCACATTGATCTAGCATGTAACACCTCATATCACTTTGTGGCCTCACGCACGGTATCCCCACGGGTGTCGCCTTACCTTTGCGCGGGACCGTTTGCGCCTTTTGGCACACATATATGATAGTGTCGCTAGCATCCATATGATAAGGAGCCCGGGCTGACATGGCTAGTCGTAAACCCAAAGTGGCACAAACTTACAGGGACAGACATCCATGACCCAGTATCGAATGTGTCGGTCATCAGCGAGTGAATCCAGGCTGTAGCACTGGGCTAGCAGGACTCCGATGAACCGGGCTATAGCGGGCTAACAAGACTCCGGTATTCATCGCGTGACATTTCCCCGAAGGGACAGACACAGGAATGAAGAAGGACACATGCCGGCCAACCTAAGTGTTCCGGAGCAGTAGCAAGCTACCATGGCTCAGTGGAAGCACTAGGAGACATTTCTTGGTAAGAGAGGCTACTAAGGATAAACAACTAGATAGTCAGATCCCACACATACCAAGCATTTCAACAACATACACACAATATGCTCGATATGTGCAAATACAACATGGCATCACAACATGACTCTACAACTCAAGTATTTTATTCAATAGGCTCCGAGGAGCGAGATATTACAAACATGGGTCTCTCGACCCAGCATTCAGAGCATACAAGTCAAAGCACAAGCGGAAGCTTAACATGTCTGAGTACAGACATCTACAAATGAAAAAGGCTGAGAAGCCTGACTATCTACCAGATCCTGCCGAGGGCACAAGATCTTAGCTGAGGTAACAAGCTAAACATCGAAGTCCACGTGGAACTACTAGTGAGACTGAAGTCTCTCTGCAAAAACATAAAATAGGCAAACGTGAGTACAAATGTACCCAGCAAGACTTACATCAGAACTAACTACATATGCATCATTATCAACAAAGGGGGTGGTGGAGTTTAACTGCAGCAAGCCAGCTTTGACTCGGTGGCTATCCTAAACTACGACTTCAAGTAACTCTTTTGAGGTGGCGCACACGAGTCCACATATTCACCATATCAATACACCACTATGGATCCGCTCCCGTCTCCCTACGAGAACACCATCCATAGCACTCACACTTATGTTGCGCATTTTAGAGTATCCACTTTCACTTGTCTATGAACTGTACAGGCAACCCAGAAGTCCTTTTCCGCGGACACGGCTATTCGAATAGATCATATTAACCCTGCAGGGGTGTACTTCTTCACAAACGCTCTCGCCACTTACCGCCATGTACACCTCGTGTATATCGGCAACCTTCAAGCGGAAGCCTGGCGAGGGAGTCGGCCACGACCTGACTAACCACACAAGTCTCTCGTCCAGGTTTATGGCCTATTCGGGTTCCATCCGCAAGGAGATCCGGCCGGGGTGTCGCTCACGGCCCCAAACGATGCGAGCAGGGTTCCCAAGCCCACCATCTGGGTGCCACTTGGTACACCGTGCCACTGTGCCTAGTCTGTCCCAAGCCCACCTGTACCGGGTGCCACTTGGTAGACTACTAACACTACCTACAAACACCAGAAACTAGTTGCAACTCCTGGACAAAGATCAGGTTGATTAATAAGTCAAGAGAGCTTGGAGCGCCCGGAGCCCAATGTGTGGTAGTAATTGTTCATGGATCAAAAACACAGAACTCAATTCCTGAGGACGGCTGCAATGAGACAACCCACCATGTACTCCTACATGGCCTCTCACCGCTACCTTTACCAAATTGTGTTTACACACTTAGCTCTAAACAGTAGGACATATTCACCACATTCCAATTCATCCCCGATGAATCAGACCCGACTCAACTCTAAGCAGTAGCAGGCATGACAAACAAGCATGAATGAGTAGGCACATCAGGGCTCAAACAACTCCTACTCATGCTAGTGGGCTTCATCTATTTACTGTGGTAATGACAGGTCATGCAAAGGAAAGGGGTTCAACTACCGCAGCATGTAACAGTTGATTCGTTGTTGTCCTAATGCAGTAAAAGGGAGCAGGAGCGAGAGAGTGGGATTGTATCGGAATGAACAAGGGGGTTTTGCTTGCCTGGCACTTCTGAAGATAGTATAGTTCTTCATCAGTGTCATTGATCACATCGTTGAAACGCGTCTATCGAGAGGGGGAAAGCACCGACAAACAAAGAAGAAACACAATCAATGCAATGCAACAATATGATGCATGAATGTGACATGGCAATATGCTGTGGTTTGTGCTAATGCAACTAAAACCAGATTAAATGAAGTTGGTTTGAATCCAAGATTCAAATTCAGACTCCACATGTGGGTATTTAAATGCCATTTAATCGAATTGTCCTAAAAAGTAGTCATAAGTTGTTCTAACATGCATGAAAATGGTACAGATTGATAGATTGGATTTTTTTGATCATTTTTCATATATATATTATTTCATTTGGAGTTACGGTTGATTTTCTATGAATTTTATAAGTTTGAAGCATTTTCTAGAATTTCCTGAATAAGAATAAATCCAGTAAATGATTTATTGCGTCAGCATTGCGTTAGGGTGACATCATCAAGTCAACAGCGGTCAAACCTGGCCGTGGGACCCGATGTCAGTGTCACAGGATTAGCTAACCGGGTGATTAGCTCCTAATGAAGTGCCATGTTATCCAGAACGGCGGTTAGCCGTCGATGACCAAATTCCGCGGCGGTAGCTCGCCGGCATTGCTCGGGATGGCGCTGTAGAGCACCATTTCGTGCGCAGTTTGCGGCTACAGAGAGCTGGCGGTGTGGCGCAAGCGGTGGTGGCCGCGTGGTGCGCTGGGGCGGCCTGTAATGGCGGAGGCGACGAGCCGTGCGGCGGCCGGAGCTCGGAGGTGTGCGGCTGCGGGGCCGCAGCTTGCAAGGAAGCCGGCCAGGGGTGGCGTTGGCCTCCTGGTTGCTCCAGGAGCCTGTGGGGTGCGCGGATCCGAGCGGAGAAGCACGATCGCTGCTAGAACAACGGCCACGGCGGAGGGCGGCTTCGGTCACGGCAAGGAACGGTGCTACGGCACGGAAGCGAGCAAAAGGGGAGAGGGGAGACACTCAGGGGCTCACTGCGGGTCAGTTGGGTAGGTCGGTAGGCTCGGGGACGCTCTGGAGCCCGTGAATCGACGACGGCATGGTGCAGCAGTAGGCGGCGAAGACGGCGATCCTAGCGATGCTGTCGACCTCCCGGGGTCGCTTCAGTCGATGAGGCGAAGAAGCACGGTGAGGCGGAGCTTCTGGGATGGCTTTTAGCGCAAGGGGTGGCCGATGGACGCAGCAACAGCGAAAGGTGGCGACGACGCATTCGGGTGTGCGTGAGAGAACGAGACAGAGGAGGGAAACGAGGGAGAGGGAGAGAGCGAGGGGGTCCAGAGGGTCGGGGCGGCGCCGAGGAGAAGACGCGAGGAGTCGCGGTGGCCAGGCGACGCAGGCAGGCAGCCTAGTGGCGTGGCGCCCGCGCGCGCGCCGTGCATTGTCCCTCCTCTGCCTACTGGCAAAGGTTGGGGCTGACTGGCACCAGGCTAGGTGGGTTGAGCCAGCACAGGTGAGGCCCAGGTGGGCTTGGTGGGCGCCAGGTAAGTTCCAGGTGAGCCTCTGTTCTTTTCCTATTTTTATTTTCTGTTATTTTGTTTTGATTTAGTTTGAGAACTAAATCATTTTAAAACTTTCTGTAAATTTTTGTGTGAGCTCAGAGAGATAGTCCAAGGCCACAAGCAAATTTACAAAAATATTTGAACATTATTTCTTATACAGCAGAAATAATTCCAACCCAAATATGTTATTGACTTAAATCAAAGGCCCAAAATAAATTATTTCTGTGCCTCCAAAAATATTGGTTTGAGTTTTACCTCATGCCAATATTTTCACAGAATAACAGGAACATTTTCTTGGACTCATTTGATGAGATTTAAATGTTGGTTATTTTTAGAGGTCTTCTGAGGCTTTTGAAAATTCCTCAATTCAAATTTCATTAGAATTTAAACATGATGCTCACATGAAGGGCTAGCCTAGTGCATACGAGAACTAGGGATGTGACAGATGCCTACACGTCTCATTGATTCCCAGCTTGCAAGATTCAGAACCAACAAATAAGATTCAAGTAATAAGTACAACAAAGATGCCTACACATCTCACTGATTCCTAGCTTGCAAGATTCAGAACCAACCCATTAGAGCCTTTTGATAAAGTGAATATCAGGATTAAATCCATCTTGGCTAGCCATGTCATACAATCGAAGAACTTGGCGAATGCTCTTGACCGTCACAACATCTGTAGTAGAGTATTCCTGTTTGCACAGCATGTTTGCACAACACAAACAAGGAAACATGAGAGCATGGTTTCACTTTAGTTGAACCATTTTGTGCAGTTCCACCAAAATTGAGAGATGTTGCCCAGGTGACATTTTAGTTGAACTGCACAAGACACTCATTCCAAAAAAAGTGTTTTGTGCAGTTCACCAAAAGGTCACAATAGCAACAAGGTGAAATGGATATCCCTATCTGCACAAAATGATAGAAAGTAAACAGTTGCTGGTCAATAAGAATATATGAAACATATACAAAATGAAAAGAAGCATCTTAATTATGTTCATGGCAATCACACAAGGACAGTAGAAATTCTAAAACGTCAGTAATGCTTCATGTTACCAGAAGCATTATGATCAACAATGAGATTCCTCAGATATGGGATTACTTTAATGGTGGCATTGCTTGTTTACCAGACACAGTAAATCAACAGCAGCTAAAGAGTTGGTTTAAGGGCATGGGACCATGGGGACACCAGGACACTCAGCAGCGTAAAGGAGCAACTTACTTATCATACTAGGGAAAACAACAGGAGTGCCATTTGTAACGAGGTTTAATTGCATCTTATCACTGGAGGCATTAGATTAACAATAACACTGGTTAGACATGTCCCTAAGGCAACAGTGTGATCTCTTCATTTTACATGCGCCCTTATAGCAAAAGGTTGGTTTACCTGCAAAAAACCAGCAAAAGGTTGGTATAAGGACATGCGACAGTGGACGCATTAGCACAACGTAGCTACAAGGAGGCATAAAGTGGTGATGCCGAGCTTGTTCATGCTATGTGAGGGCAGCAAACCTAATCCTAGAGACCTTTTACTATGTGAGGGAAGCAAATCTAATCCTGGAGACCTTTTACTATGTGAGGGAAGCAAATCTAATCCTGAGACCTTTTACTATGTGAGGGCAGCAAATCTAATCCTGAGACCTTTTACTATGTGAGGGCAGCAAATCTAATCCTGAGACCTTTTACTATGTGAGGGCATCAAATCTAATCCTGGAGACCTTTTACTATGTGATGGCAGAAAATCTAATCTTGGACATACTCTGTTAACTTGTCCACCAGCCGCCACTTTTTATCCTTTTTTCAACCAATAATAGATCTGTTCCTTATCCAGTTTGTACTGCGTTTTCCCATTATTTCCCTTTTCAACCAAGAGACTGGTTGGGTATCCGGGCTCTACTACTTTCACCATATTATTTCCTCTTTGAATCAAGTCCTAGATTCATGCTACAACTTTCCCCCCTTTCTTCGTTGTTTGAACAAAGCCCTAGATTCGAATGCATGAAGTAGCTTTACATCTAATAATACTAAAAATTTAGGTGGCTTTGGAAGAGCTAATGGGAGTAGAAAAAGATGCACATGCAGACACATGGGGAGCTGGGGCAGTAGAGCAAGGCTGCTTTCGAAGAACTTATACCTGAGGGTCGCCGGGATGTCGACGGCGGCAGGTCGGATCTGCGGACAATACGGCAGGGAGGAAGAAGGGTCGGAGGACCTCCCAAGCCGGCGCTGTGTTGGAGAGAACGACACGAGTAGAGGATGGGGCCCCTCCGGCAGCTGTGGGTTTCCTCCCTCGGCGGCGATGACCGCGTGAAGGATGCACCTTTTAGTCCTCTACACACACCGGCTGAAGGGATCCGGCCGGATCTGTGACCAACAGTGAGCAGAGAGAAAATGTCGCTACCACTGTCTTGTTTATATCTGGAGAGGATGAGAGAATGAAGAGAGCAACCCTAGTAAAGCAAGTGCTAAGGCCCCTGCGTCCATATATAGTGGAGTGATTATCTTTTCTCTCTCCACAACAAGCGTTTCAATTTGTGTATGTGGCATTAAAGAAAAGAAACTCCTTATTTAAGGTGGCTACTCTACGAATCCTACTTACTACTACAGTGTTAACTTGTGCTCCCCGCCCCTCCAGTCATTGAACAACCCCACGGGTGAATAAACATACAGTAAGTACTGTATTTATATAGAACGAACAAGCTCGAACTATTTTCGCATAGTTAAAAGTTGAGGGAGGGGCTTTTCCCAGGCAGTACGCGCGGCAGTTTTCGGGTAGGCGGTTTGACAAAGAGGCGAGGAGGGTGAGCGAGTGGGGCTGTGTGATTTGACGGCGCGTTACTGCTGGAAAGACTTGTGATATGACCACTCACTATAGTAATGAATTACTGGCGCTCCGACTGGGGTGATGCCCCCTTCCGTTCCACGCTCTAATCTGGTGCATGACATGTCGACCCATATGCTGGCTCTCCCACATGTCGGAGTAGTAAGAAGGAGCAAAGAATGATGCGGTATATACTAGTACTATACTACTCTCTCCGTTACTAAATATAAGTCTTTGGAGAGATTTCACTATGGACCACATACGGAGAAAAATGAGTGAACCTACACATAAAATGCATCTATATACATCCGTATGTGGTCCAAAGTGAAATATCTACGAAGACTTATATTTAGGAACGGAGGGAGTACTACTCAAGTCGGAGGAGTGCGAACCACAGCAGCCCAGTGAACCAGCCATGCGAACCACGGTAGCCCAGTGAACCAGTAGTAGAAAACAATATGGTGATATGGCCATAAAAAACAATGTGCTACGGTCCACACTGTAGTAGTTACAGGCTTGCATTATTTCTAGAGGCCCAAAGATTCAGTTCACCTTTCTAGGTATTTTAGTTACAGGCTTGCATTATTTCTAGAGGCCCAAAGATTAAGTTCCCAGTCGGCGGCAAGCGGCCCTGCTACCCATGCCGGTGTCGACCTCAACTCGCAAGGGCTGGTGTCGGAGGGGTTCCCGGGGCTTGGGCTCTACAGAGCCTTCCTCCAGAGCGACGATGGCGAGCTCCTCCCTCAGTGCGTGAGGGGCTCCGGGCTCCCTCCCTATCGTGAACGACTTCCGTGATGAGTTAGCTCATTCTTTGTTTCATGAAGTGTTTTTTTATTTTGTGAAGCTTGATTGACAACTTGTATGTTTAAGTGGGATATCTCATTTGTATGGACAAAGTAAAAAATTATCATGTTTTGCACGCTTGATTTGTATAGATGGTTCGTTTATGTCAATTGTGAGCGGGAGGAGGCCACAGAAGAGCCGGCCACACCAAGAGGGTGCTTGGATCCAAGGGAGTTATTTTAGTCTGACTAAAAATAGGGTCCAAAGTAGTCAAATGATTGAGATAGAGCATTTATTGTCAATCTAACCCTGCCATCCATACACCTCTTTGGTTTAGAATTAGCTCAGGGTTAGAATCTAACTCTAACCTCTAACTGAGTTAGAGTTCTCCTTGTCTCGGTTCATCGCCATCATACTTTCCCCATTCCTGTGTTTTTAGTATCCTGCGAATCAAAGATGCCCTTTTTCTCGGGAAAAATCAAAGAGGCCCTTAGACTGGTTTAGGTCCGGTCATTTTTTATAAACGTGTTATGTCCAAAATTTAATGAACGTGCTCCGGTTTCCACGAAAATAATCCGGTTTCATGTAGTAATTCATTGATTTATTTATTCTTCTGCGGGAGGTTTGCATGTAATTCGTGAGGTCTGAAATGTAAAGTACCCCAACATATGCTCTGAGTCATGCATGCATTACGACCCAGATGCTCTATGTCCCACATGTCGGCGAATGGGAGCACGTGGAAATAGCCTAGGAGTACATATAGGAGGATAAATGCGTGAAAAAAATATGTACTGTGAAGCGTAGCCGCGGTTCGAAAAGTAGACCTAAAGTGATGACAGCTATAGGCCGCACGCACCCAACTAGTGGTACTAGACATACGACTAATTTTTCGCTCAAAAAAAAAGATGCACGAGTGCTCAGTACTCCTATTCTATAAACATGAGTCCCATCTGACAACAGCATCCGTGCTACAACTAGCTCTCCTCCCTCATTTCTCTCTTCTAACTCTAAACTCGGCCGACGCCCGGTGGGTGGGGTGGGTTTGATCAACTGCAGCCCCACCTCACAGTGAAAACGTTACGACTGGAATAAAAAATGCCATATACTCCCTCCGTTCATAAATATAAGCCTTTTTAGATACTACTTCAAATGGAATACATCATACAGATGTATGAAGACATAATTTAGAGTGTAGATTCACTCATTTTGCTCCGTATGTAGTAGTCACTTGCTGGAATCTTTAGAAAGACTTATATTTGGGAACGGAGGGAGTACTATACTAATAAAACATTAAGGCCACGAGGCGATGCAGTGCTGGTTACAGGAGGCAAGAAGAAGAGATGCATCCATCGACGACGTCCACCTCCTCGACTCAGGGCGCCGGCCCACCGAACGGCGCCTAAAGTAGCAGCGGCTTTCGTGGCCAGGTCGACGTGCTTCTGAACAATGGCGTCCAAAGATTCCAGCCGCTGGAAGAAGGCCAACGTCTTTCTGTCCTCGCTTGCCTTGTAGTGGCCTATGTAGACGATTTCCTCGTAGACGTGGATGTGCAGGTCGACGGTTTCTTGCATGGCGAGGCGCTGCGCGGCGAGCGCGGCCTCGAGGTGCACATTCTTCGTCGCGACCTCCGGCACCTGCAGGGCCACCAGGGCTTGAAAGAGTTCGTCACCATGTAGGCCGATGAGGGTGGCAGGCAATGAGGAGCCTGGGCGCGCGGGCTGGAGCAGTACGGCAAGGTCGTCCGCGCGCTTCTTGACGGCGGTGAACTTGCGGATGGAGTTGACCATCATGTCGTCCATGCGAGAGGCGAAGCTGGCGTCGGCGAGGGCTACGATGCCTGCGGTCGCCAGCACCGTCTGGAAACGCTGCACGGTGCGGGGCCGCAGGCCGGCGCCTTGGATGATTTGGCACAGCCGACTGCCGCTCGCGTCCATCGCCTCCATAGGTGCTTGTGGCTTCTGGTCACTTGGTCTTGGATTGGAGTGAGCAGTGTTGCGCAGAGACTTGGGAGTAGATGGATTGGAGTGGTGGGGCGCCTTTATTATATGAGAGTCCAAACTCTGTTGCATTCACATCGTGCTGGCTCTAGTCTGCTTCTCCAATTAATTCCCTCTGCATGTAATTGAGGATGCATCATTGACCGTTCAACGTCTCGGGAACCGCTACCCTCTTCCTCCTTGGCATTCAAGCACCTATGGACCCGTCGACGACGAGGTGCCTATGGTGACTTCGTAAATTTCAAGATGATAGTGCCGTGCGTGTGTGCGTTCATAGGGGTGAGTGTATGCGCGTGTATATGAGCGCTTGCGTCTGTACTGTGTCAAAAAAAACGTAAATGCGTGTCAAAAGAGACTAGTCAGTATACTCAATATTGTGCACCTCGGAGAGGAAAACGATAGAACTAGTACGTATTTATTTACGGTGCAGATTCACTCATTTTGCTCCATATGTACTCCGTCTCGGTGTAGTCTAGTCACTTGTTGAAATCTCTAGAAGGGCAAATACTCCTTTCTGGTTTACAGGGCTATACTAGCAAGTAGTTGTACGTACTAGTACAATAGTGGGCTCACATAGCAATTTTGTCTCATGCAAGAGCCTGGCTATATGCGTGCTCCAATGTTCGCAACTGCAACGTTCGGTTTGCGCTTGGCTCTTCGCCTCTTCGAGAAGACGAACAATGATGTTACTACTACTGCTTCTACAGTGTCGAATCCACTGCTGCATGTCCGTCCACCGCGAGCGGGACGGATAGCTTGTTGTAGAAGTACTACTAAGCAAAAGCATGTCCTCGTTTGCGAGCAACCGCGCGCATGGGCGAGGGAGAAGGCGTGTAGTAAAATCAAGCTTCTCCTCGTTCTACGAGTTGACGCGACACATCATAGCACTGGCCCCACATGCTTGCCTCTAAACTTGGCTGAAAGACCCGCAGTGTACAATATATTTGCTGCAACCTCTAACATTTACCCACCACAAATTAAAATATATGTGGCCGTATGCATCGTTCTGATGCAGAGGCCGGGGAGTCCCCCCTTTTTGAAAAAAAACAAATTAAAATATATATTCCTGTCTTGACCAGATGAGCGTGCAAACTACAATCACCAGGGTGACAGGTAGGGCCAGAAGACTATTTTAATTTTAAAAAAACTTCGAGACGGCCACATAGCATGGAGCCGACCCCAACGATTTTAAGCTTACAGGCACGGTACACGCTATCTAGACTACTCTACACATGAAACTGCCACACGAGCGTCCGGGCTGCGCTTGGCTCTTCGCCTCTTCGAGAAGTTGAACAATGATGGTGTACTACTTCACTGGAGGAGTACTACAGTACGCTTCTGGCCATCTGACACCAACTGAACTGCTGCATGTCCACCGCGTGCGGGAGGGAGAGCGTGTAGCGAAAGCTTCTCCTAGTCTTGCCAGCCACCACGCTCATGGGCGAGGGAGGGACGCTCCTGTCTTTGCGTGTATGACAGGTGGGCCCGACAGGTGTGTGGCCAACCTGTCATACAGCCAAAGGCAGGTGCAGTTAAGTCCGCGAGGGAGAGGATAATCAAACTTCTCGTTGATGTACGAGTTGACGCGACACATCAAAGCACTGCACTCGATATATTTCAATAATTTGCGTTTACCGATGCATTAATTACAACGCATGCATGCATGCCGTGACTCTTCTTTTGATAGTACTTGCATGTGTTGATTTAATGCACCTTGAAGTAGTACTCCCTCTGTTCCTAAATTATAAGTCTTTGTAGGGATTCCATTATGAATTACATACAGATGTATATAGATTCATTTTAAGTGTGGATTCATTCATTTTGCTCCGTATGTAGTCCACCTAATGAAATCTCTATAAAGACTTACTCCCTCCATTCGGGATTAGGCTGGTCATAGTGGGGAGTAACTTAGACTAGTAACATGCATACGTTACTAGTCTATGTTACTACCTCTATAGTGCATAGTATCATAGATGGTCCCATTTATTGCCATGCATGACACATAGTAGCATCACATTTATTATGTTACGGTATCTACCTATGTTACTATAACCATCTCTCTCTTGTTTAATTGCCTGCCACGTAAGCATGTTTGCGAGCTCCAACTGCATGATACTACTTATGTTACTCCTACTATGGCCAGCCTTACTTGTCGTGAAAATGGATGTATCTAGACTTATTTTAGTTCTAGATACATCCATTTCTGAGACAAGTAATTCCGAACGAAGGGAGTACATTTAGGAACGGAGGGAGTATAAAATATGTGACAATAAGCTTTGTAATACCCCGGCCCAAGTCAAGAGATGGTTGTGCACGAGGAGGGCGAGATCATGCAGACCGAACAGGAACAGGACCCGACGATGGAGCTCTCTAAGGTCTCGATGGACCTCACCGTGGTCCACTGCCCCTTGTGCCTCCGCCCCTTGACGCCTCCACTGTATGAGGTTGGAATACACCTCGTCCGTTCGGCTGATTGAGTAAGGTGCAGGTTTCTTGATTGATGTGCTGTTGGATTGATTTCTGTAGTGCAAGGGAGGGCACCTGGCCTACGCGGACTGTCACGTCAAGCACCCCGGGAACCAGCGGCAGTGCCAGAAGTGCGAGCGCGGCGGTTGGTTCGACGTGCAGAACACGGCGGTGGACTCCGTCCTTTCGTCGGTGAGGGTGGAGTGCCCGCACGAAGGCTGTGGGCTCTACGTCACTTACCACAAGCTCGCCGATCACCAGAGCGTGTGTCCGCTCACGCCCTGCAAATGCCCCGTGCCCGTCTGCGGCTATGAAGGCCCGCCGCCGGCGCTCTACCAGCACATCAGCACCGCGCATCCCATGCCCGTGCACAGGATCCAGTATGTCAAGGTGCTCCAGCTGCAAGTGCCACTGTCGGAGCCACGGCTCTTGCTGTTCGCGGAGGAGGACCGCCGCATGTTTTTCTTGGTCAGCGGCGTGCTCGACATCGGTGCGCCTATCGCCGTGTCGGTCGTCTGCATCAGAGCAGGGGCGTCCCCACTGCCGCACTACTTGGCCAAGCTGTGGGCGAACGGCCCGCCGGGGGAGCCCAAAGGCATGACCAATGCCGTCAAGGTGGAAATGGAGGTGACAAGCAGCAAGGATCCCGGCGACGTCGACGTGCAGGAGCTGACCTTCTTGACAGTTCCGCCCAAGCTGCTGGCCGGGGCTAAGCTTGTGTCCCTCCACATTCAGATTGACAAGCTCACGTCCTAAATGTTTCGACAATGCCTTCTGTTTATCTTAGTAATATGCTAATATAGGGATTACCTTGGTCTACTTTAGCTTAAGAAATGGTGGGTTTTGGTGGCGATGCAGCAATTACTTCGACATCAGATCAGTAATTTCCAACAGTCGAACGGATATTTTGTGTCTGTTGGATATAAAGTTCCTTTGGGTAAGAAGTACTACTTGTCATCAAAATGGATAAAAGGAGATGTATGTAGACGTATTTTAGTTCTACATACGTCCCTTTTTATCCATTTTGATGACAAGCACTCCCTCCATTCCACAATACATGCCTTCCATTTGTCAAAATATAGATGTATCTAGACATGTTTTAGTATATAGGTACATCCATGATAGAGCCAATCGGATGGTTAAGAACACTACAATTCGTAGCTACAGATGCGTGTGTGACTCCCAGATGCAGAGGCCGGGGGTCATCATCCTCCTTTTCGAGAAAAAACAGACACGTGTCTGAGAGGACGAGTGCATGCGTGCACCTCTTCTCTTCCTGTATAACGTACTACTAAACTCAGAGTACAAGTTTTTGTGGGTGGCAGGATGGTGCGTGCGAGAAGTCCCGAGAGATAGGTTTAATGCGTCTGAAAAAAGGACTAGCCTAGAGCTCGCCACGCGGCTATTCCTGTCGAACGCCCCATTAACCGTAAGATATGTATACGACGGTGCCAGTTATTGCACGTACACAGCAGTACTCCCTCCTTTCCGGTTTATGGTGAGTGGTGGAATATTTTTTTAGTTTGCAAAAGCACCTAATTAATGTTCTTGTTTTTGTCAAAAAATTATGTTTATCAATGCATTAATTGCAATGCATGCATGCATAAAGTACATGCATTGGTCAATTTTCTCTTAATACTTGCATGCAATGATTTAATGCACCTTGGAATCTGAACATGTGTTGGGGAACAACCAAATTGAGCCTTATAAAATGGAAAAACTAAAATTTTGAGATAAGCCCTATAAAACTGGAAAGGAGGGAGTAGAAAAAGAAGTACTCCATCCGGGAATAGTGTCGCACTTCGAAACTAGAACCGTCAATAAATTTTGAGCTTGCATCTCATCACATTCCAAATTACTCCACGCTATATTGAATTGCAAACCTGTTCACACCGATCACAACCTAAATGGTTTCCCACTTAGGAGCATATTAGTACCACGCTAGTATATTGAATGCCAAACCTGTTCACACCGATCACAACCTAAATGGTTTCCCACTTAGGAGCGTATTAGTACTCGGTTATAAATACTAGTATGCCAAGATGACTGCACATTCCTCCTCAACTCCTCATCCACAAAAACAAACAAGTCATTCAGCATCCTTCCCTTGCGTCTGCCATGGCCAGCGTGAATTCTGGGTCGAGAGATTGCCACTAGGGAGAGGCGAGCATGGAAGCGGAAGCACGATAGATGTCCCGCCTCACTGTGAGAGAAACCGACATGTCCCGCCGCGCGAAAGTACCAACACAGAGGTCCCGCCGCGCAGTCGATGCAGCAGACTGGTCCGGCCGCGCCGCGGAAGCAGCAGAGATGTCCCACCGTGCCACGAATGCAGCAGAGATGTCCCGCTGCGCGCGGCAGCCTGGGAAAATTTCTCGCGGGCAGGCGACGACTGTTACAGGCGCATGCATGCGATCGTCCATAGCCAGATGGATCAGATCTCCGGCTTGGCGAGGTTGCAGGACGACATGAAAGCTTCATTTGAACAGGCTACCGGCGTCATTCGATAACTAAGGGAGGGCAATGAGAGGCTCCGGGCCGAGCACGACCTGCTGAGGGAGAAGATCGTCCGAAGTGCAGACCAGCAGGAGGAGACCAGTGCCTTGTTGAAGAGGACCGGCGTCATCGTCAAGAAACTTATGGACGAGAATGACATGCTCCACAACGAGCGCCAAAGGCTGGTGGAGAATCCGTGGATGTTCTCAAGCAGCGTCTTGAGGACACGAAAGAGCTCATCGCAGCTCGCCGCGGAGACTAATTCCCGCGGCCTGCAGCAACGCATCAAGAAAGTAGAGATCAGCGAGCCAGATCCTTGTCTTCCTTCTTCTTTTGCCCTTGTGTATTTCGGGCGTAGCCGCATGTGGCTTTTTTAATTATGTTTCTAATTATGTAAGACAATTAATCATCCTTATCTTTCTGTGGAAGATCAATGTTGCGAGGCTGGAATGAAGAAAACTCTTGCTGTGGCGACCCTGGCGTTGCTGTTCTTCTAGTTGCTGCTGGGCTTCCTTCAGTTTCCTGGTTTCTTTTGATGTAATAATCGGTTTAGGATGTGGATTGTGTCGTCGGTTGTGAAATGTTGGGTTCTAGCGCGGATGTTTGGCCTTTGTTGGCCTCTTGGGATGTTGCGATTTCAATCTGGTACTTTTAGTCCTTCGTGTTAGGCTGGAGTTGTGCTGAACTTCTTGTGAATTGTGGTGGTTTTCAGTAATGAAAATCGGAAGGGGCAAGCCCTTCTTTGATAAAAAAAATCGTCCTTATATATTCATCAATCTTGCTATAAGTCGCAGTAGATGCTATATAGGTCCGTCAGATCTTACATCAAGATCCGTGCTGTCAGATTTTCTTTTTTCTCTCTTAAATCTCAGTCGAGTGAGACATAGCCACACCATTAAACAGAGGCTCGGGCGCCATTAATGGAGACCTTGGGAGAGAGGTGGACGGCAGATGGAGGTCAAAGGGCTCTCCTCCCGATAAGCACGCGCAGGGGTCTGATCGCACGCCTCTCGTACTCAAATAGCTACCCTGCACGGCACCTCCTAGCTAATAAAAAATGGGGACGCGTGGCGGCACGTAAATGGTACTAGTAAGTAGAACGCCCACGGTTTCAATAATACTTGTGTTTCCGATTGTAACGTGACAACACTTGTTCCAAAATGACTTTGTTGATTGTTAATGTGTGCGCCTTCGCAAATCGGACTGCAAATTTACCACAGCATGTTGGTGCCATGTCATGGCACCAAGCCAAGTTTCATTATTTTCATGCGTGTTTTGGATTTACAGGAATTAAAAAACTAAGTTTCTCAATGTTTCCAACCCAGCCACGACGCCCAGAATTTTGAATTTCATTCCCATTTCTTGCATGGAACCTAGAAATTTACCCGAGGACACACATGTGATTTTTCAACCAACTTTGGTGCACTGGAACATGTGCTTGTATTTCAAATTTGAATTATGCACACAAAGGTGACACGTTCCCTCCCAGAACCACGAGCCTTCTTGAGAGAAGCTCCGATTTGCAAGAAGCTTATACCAAAATTTGTTCCTATTCGGCCAATTTTTTTTACCACGGCATGGTACTACCATGACATGACACCATGCCAAGTTTCATGATTTTAAAACCAAGTTTCTCAATGTTCTTGACCGAGCCACGATGCCCAGATGTTTGAATCTTATTCTCATTTTTTGCATGGGAGTAGAAATTCACCCGAGGACACAAATGTGATTTTCAACCAACTTTGGTGCACGGGAGCACGTGCTTGTAGTTCAAATTTGAATTATGCACATTAAATGACCAAAAACTCAATTAATGTGTAAATAAGGCCAAACGAAGCCGGAATAATTCCAAAATTTAACAGGGCACTCATGTAGTTCTATGTTGCCTTTGTAAATAAACTCAAGGGGGACAACGTATATCGTTTCGCACTCAAAGGTGACACGTTCCCTCTCAGAACCACGAGCCTTCTTGAGAGAAGCTTCGGTTTGCAAGAAGCTTATACCAAAATCTGTTCCTATTCGGCCATTTTTTTACCACAACATGGTAGTACCATGACATGACATCCATGCCAAGTTTCATGATTTTCAGACGTGTTTTGGATTTACAAGAATTTTAAAACCAAGTTTCTCAATGTTCTCGGCCGAGCCACGATGCCCAGATGTTTTAATTTTATTCTCATTTCTTGCATGGGACCTAGAAATTCACCCGAGGACACAAATGTGATTTTTCAACCAACTTTGGTGCACGAGAGCATGTGCTTGTAGTTCAAATTTGACTTATGCACATTAAATGACCAGAAACTCAATTAATGTATAAAAACGACAAACGAACCCGGAATAATTCCAAAATTTAACATGGCACTAATGTAGTTCTATGTTGCCTTTGTTAAGAAACTCAAGGGCGGGGGGGGGGGGTGTTGCACAAGGTTCCCTCTTAGAACCACGAGCTTCCAAATCGGCCCAATTTTTTACCACAACATGTTAGTGCCATGACATGACACCATGCCAAGTTTCATGATTTCCAGCCGAGTTTTGGATTTACATGAATTTAAAATCTAAGTTTCTCGATGTTCTCGGCAGAGTCATGACGCCCAGATGTTTGAATTTCATTCTCATTTCTTCCATGGGACCTAGAAATTCAACCAAGGACACACATGTGATTTTTCAACCCACTTTGGTGCACCGGAGCATGTGCATGCAATTCATATTTAGATTATGCACATTAAAAGTCCAGAAACTCAATTAATGTATAAAAAGGCCAAATGAACCCGAAATAATTCCAAAATTTAACAGGGCACTCATATAGTTCTATGTTGCCTCTGTAAATAAAATCAGGGGGGAGGCAGCGTATATCGTTTCGCACACAAAGGTGACACGTTCCCTCTCGGAACCACGAGGCTTGTTGAGAGAATCTCCGGTTTTGCAAGAGGCTTATACCAAAACTTGTCCCAATTCAGCCAAAAATTATACGTATGAAAACAGGGTTTAGATTATCCCGAACATCTCGCTACCTAGACCAATAATGTACTATGATTTGAATTCAACATAAAATGGATACAAATATTTGAATTGGAGAGCGTATGGTACATGTAGTTCATAGTGAAATATGATTACTGCTATATGCATGTCTTTTTGTTATCAAGATAATATTTAAATTATTGTATAACTTGACAACAATCGTATTCAAATAAGGAAAATTGATTCAAATTTAGTCCATATGGTAGACGACAATATATATGTTCACATGGTGGAGTAAAATGTTCATATATGATGGAAGATCAAAATGTACGACTACATCAATTATAAACCGCAAGGTCACCTAATGATATATTCGAATTCAACATAACGTGGATTCAAAAATTGAAATTCGAGATCATGGCATCTGTAATCATATAAAAAGGGACATTACTCTTTCTTTGGTGGGAATTGATTTGTTTTTTGTTGTTGTTGAGGGAAGTGCGAATCGATTTGGTACTGTGCAGGGTAATCTTGTTCTCCCGATTTTTTTTACATTTTTCTTGTAGTTTTTTCAATGGCATCTATAGCAATATAGTAAAAGGGGACATGACTCTCTTGTGTCTTGTATGATTTTTTTTACACGTTAAGTTTGTTCTGCCGAACAAGGAATCCGCACCTTGTTATCCCGAAATTTTCAAGCTCGAGTATCTTTTGTCTCACCTGCTTTGAAACTCCCGCTTCTTCAACCCGCGCCGCGCCTTGTTATCCCGAAATTTGGACGCGCGCGAGAACTCCCTCCTCATCCGAAATCGCTCCCGCAGCCCAGACACGCGAAATCCCCCTTCTACCCCTCAGCCGGAAATGAAGCTCCACGTCGCGGTGTCAAAACCGGTGGGGTACGCTGGTAACTTACCCTACATTTCGGACAAGCGCGTCCCTAAGCTTGGCTCCCCCCTCCCCCTTCGCCCCCCCCATTCATACACCAAGGCCGCCAAAACCCGCGAAACCCCACGCTCCTCCGTCGGCCTCCCGACCGCCGCCCAGCCGGAGACTCTTCCCCGACTATGTCGTCCACCGCAACAACTCGCCGTCCCTCATCCAGCGCACTAGATGAGGATCCGTTGTCGATCTCGTCGTCCTGCCGGATCAGCCGCCCCGTCCTCCACCTCCAAGGAGCTGCCCCGATGTTTGCCTCGTCTATCGCGCCACCTCAATCCCCACAGCGCCGTCTTGGCCTGCCCCACCGGAACCGCAGCACCCTCACCAATTCCTCCGATGAAGCCGAGGCCAACTCGGCGCCACCAAGGAGGTTTTGCACTCACCACTGCATTTTATCTTTTATTCGATCTCACGGGGCTGCCGATGCTTGATACCGAGCAGACATGGCGTCTCCATCGACGGCACCGTCGCCGGCCACATCATCCACGGCGTTTCTCCCCCATGTCGTTGCTTCCTCGGCGGCGACTTCCACAATGGCACTAGCTGCAGCTGCTCCGGCTCTCGCTCGTGTTGCGGCTCTGTTCTTGCTATCGGTCGCGCTGCTGCACTGCTCCTGCTTTCGTTCGTGCTGCTGCTATGCTCTTGCTCTCGCTTGTGCTGCTGCTGCTGATGCACGACCTCCGACAGCTACAGGAGTTGCTGCTTTAGCACTCGCTCGCGGTGCTACTACATGACTTTCTCTCTGCTAGTGCGTTCCGTGCTCGAGCGTCTGCTGATTTAGATCACTGCTTCTCTGCTACTAGTGCTCGAACGCCCTAAACATCTATTGCAATGCTCTGTTACTAGTTCAATCAGTTTCGACAGTAA
Source organism: Triticum aestivum (assembly GCF_018294505.1). Taxonomy (NCBI): domain Eukaryota; kingdom Viridiplantae; phylum Streptophyta; class Magnoliopsida; order Poales; family Poaceae; genus Triticum; species Triticum aestivum. Next base: position 484,798,656 of record NC_057810.1, on the reverse strand, counting down.
AATTCAGTTTCGACTGTGAAGTTCATTTTCTTCAGTTAAGTTCAGAGTGAACAGTACTTACAGCATCTGTCGCAGCGGCCGTGGCGCGGCTGATGCGTTTTACATCTAGCACTTTTTGGTGATGTATTTTACATCATCTATTGCAGATGATATTAGGGTCCCACTTCAGATTAAAGTTGTCTGTCTTGTCATGCTTCAGCCTCGTCGCCGTACACCTTAGCGGAGCTGCTCCAACGACGGAACCGTCCATCACAGCGGAGCAGTACCCTCGGCGCCGTTTCCAGAGGCCTCGGATCTTCTTCCCCGCCTCCGACAGTCACACCAGCATCATCACCATCCTCCACGTCCAACCCAATGATGCTGAGGTCCACAAGGCTATGCCAAAGAGGTTGTACACTCGTCGCATCACTTTGTTTCTCCATTCCTCTGTTCTTCCAATTCATGTGAGCCAAACACCCAGGTTGACTGAAATCCTATGTTTCCAAATGCTCTGTTTTGCACGTGCATTCCTATCCTATTCCTGTGTTTTTCCTGTCCCTGCGTTTATAGAATCCTCCAATTCTAAGGAGCCCTTACAGATTTACTTCATTTTCAGATTGGCGTCAAAGAAAACTCTGTGTGTTATGTCCTGCTCCTGCCGTGCCGTCATCCACCCCACCTGAGGTGCACCATCGACAGAAGCGTTCACTGCAGCAGAGATCCCCCCTGCAGACTTTCTTTCGCCGCCTCAGATCATCTTCCCCGTTGCCGGCAGCCACGCCAACTGCATTACCATCATCGACTGAGCAGATGAACCTGAGGACTACACAGTTCCGGAAGAGAGGTCGCAGTCTTTCGTGTTTGCTTACGTTATACATCGGTTATTATTACCTGCTACTTTATCGTTCAATCTTGAGTTTTGAATTGCCCATGGGTCTCATATCGAGCCAGCAACGAATAGTATCTGTCTACTATCTGGTTCATCTGGGGTCTTCTATGTGGTTCATGTTGGGTGGGCAACAAACAATAGATGATCCATTGTCTATCTTTTTAAACTGAAGCTATAATCTACCTGCTATCATTAGTTTTGGATCCATCCACTCGTTTGCTACCATCAGTCTTGATTTTTGCATGCACCCCTTAGGCCTTACAAAATCTAACTATTTTTTTATTATGCATGTCAGATATTGTACACAATCGTACTGAACATGTAGAGAAAAAGAGAAGACCGTTGCGTGCGAATATAATGTCATGCAGACGCTGCTCCATGGTGGGCGAAGTGCCCCCCCTCTCCTGCATTTCCAGATTGTATTCCAGAGGAAGATAACTGTTCAGATGGAGATTCAGAAGGAGCCGACCATGCCTGTTTACCACCTGAGGTGTTTGCTCTAACCTGGCATGCTGATGTTGGTCATATCATGCATATGGCGCCTTGCATTGCTTACATTATACATCTTATATGTCATCAGCTTAGTTTAGATTTGCTTTGTGTGAATGCCACCTGTTTGGTTTCTATATCATACTCCCACCATTCCTAAATATTTGTCTTTTTAGAGATTTCAACAAGTGACTACATACGGAACAAAATGAGTGAATCTACACTCTAAAATATGTCTATATACATCCGTATGTGGTAGTCCATTTGAAATCTCTAAAAAGACAAATATTTAGGAACGGAGGGAGTATATGGGAATTATGCAATGCCATCTTCTTTAGCCAGGCATCATATACGTGAATCATGCAATGCCATCCTGTTTAGCCAGTCATCGTATATGTGAATTGTATCGTGCCATATTTTTTCCATAATGTATTCCATTTGTCAACAATGTTTATACATTCATCTACTCTTCCTGTGCATCAGCCATTTGAGTCGGTCATGGGAAAATCTGGAGTGAAAACAAGGTCTTCTGAGCAGTCAGTGCTACCTGTCGATGCAGATTTCTTGCTGGTTACAGATAGCTCCTCAGAGGAGGATTCAGAGAGAGATGACCAGTCGTATTCCCCCCCCCCCGAGGTGCATGCTCTAACTTGGCTGGGTTATATTGCTCATATCATGCATATGGTGTCTTGCATTGCCATGCCATCTGCTTAGATTAGACATGCTTTGTGTGAATGCCTCCTGTTTGCTTTCTATATCAGATATGTGAATTATGCAATGCCATGTTTTTCAGCCAGTTATCATATATGTGAATTATGCACCGCCATGGAGCCAGGCATCATATATGTGAATTATCTCATGCCATCTTTTTTTTCATTACGTATTCCATTTGTCGACAATCTGTGTATATTGAACTACTCTTCATGTGTATCAGCCATTTGAGCCGGTTATGGAAAAATCTGGAGTGAAAACAAGGTCTTCAGAGCAGGCAATGGTACCTGTTGAAGCATATATCTCGATGGTTACAGGGAGCTCCTCAGAGGAGGATTCAGAGACAGATGACCAGTCCTATATCCCACCTGAGGTGTATGCTCTAAGTTGCAATGTTTATATTTCTCATATGATGCATATGGTGTCTTGCATTGCTTAGTTTAGACATCATATGCACAATATTGAATTCTATCTGCTTAGTTTAGAGATCATACATGCGAGTGCCAGCTGCTTAGTATATGAATCAATTATGTCAATTATATCATGCCATCCTGTATACTTAGACAACATGTATGTGAATTATTTCATCCCAACCTATTTTAGAAAGACATCATATAGTTTTGTCATGTCATCCTGTTTAGGTACTCATCATATGTTGAATTATGCCATTATATCCTGTTAAGTTATCCATCATATATCTGAAACTGTGTCATGCTATCCTGTTTAGTTAGGCATCATATATGTGAAATTGTGTCATGTTGTCCTGTTTGGTTAGACAACATATATGTGAATTACCACATCTGTCTATCATACAATGTCTGTACGTTCAATTTCTTTTCTTGTTTATCAGCCATTTGAATTGGAGGGGGTGATGGCAGTATCTAAGGGAGCAAAAACCCGTTCTTCACAAAAGACAGTGCTACCCGTCGATGCAGATAGAACCATGGTTGTACTGGCCCACAAACTAGCCCCACCACACATAATCGAGACTCTTCCAGATTGCACACTTACACCGTTGGGCAGAGAACCAGCTACAACCCATCTAACCGCAACCCCAGCGGATAGTAACCCACTTATAGTTGACAAAGCACCATGTCCACCACAGAGTACCCCCACACGAGCAGTTTGTAAAGCTACTGCAGTGCCCAAAGCACGAAGACCACCACAGCTAACCCAAACTCCACGTTTAAAGCAGAAGAGCAACTGTTCTCAGGTCAGATTCCGTAGCTATGGTCCATACTCCTTTGCTGTTGCATCACTGTATTTACTCATACCAACTACTTTCGAATTTGAAGGATCCAATTGAAACTCCAATGGCGCAACAGGTATGTTTTAAACCTATTTCTTTAACTGGATTGTTGTTCTAACTTCTTGCTCTATGTTGATTTCAGTTTAAGTTGTATAAACAGTTATGTTCTCATGTGATGCACATTACAAGTGCTGCCAATGCTGTGTAGTTTCTCACACTTATATTCTGTCTATGCTGCTGTGTCTTAAAAATATATGAGTTGAACTGTGTCTCTATCTTGATTAGGGAACATAAACTAGAATGATATGGACAATACAGTGACCATAGTACATAGATATATGTTTGTTTCATGCTGTTATCCTGTCCACCTTACTACTGAACCGGTTTACCAAAATGAGTTTGGTATACTACAAGCTAAACCTGTGATGTGTCTGCTTGTTTCTCTTGTAGTATGCAAACAGAATATTGGAGAAGAGCACCCCACTATGCAATGGTAGAGAAAGTAATGCAGATAAGGTTCAAGATAGTGAGACAACCCTGTTGGTCTCCAAGAAAGGTGATAAAAACGATCTTGTAGACAGTGAGAAAACCCCACAGTCCTGCGTTGATGTAGTGTTCGAGTTACTGGCCAGTACCGCTGGCACAAGCTCTTCGAACTCGCTGCCTGAATCACTTCGGCTTCTTCAGTCTCAGCTACAAGCTGAAAGGCATCAGTCAGCTGTGCTGCGGCAAGAAGCCGAAGGACTGAGGAAGTCCCTGCAGAATTCAGATGCGTACTTTCTTGTGCAACAGCAAGCGCTGGAGGATTTAAGCGCCAAACAAGAGAAAGTTAATAAGCTTGCTAAGCATCTTGCCAGCATTATGGGTACCCAGGATATTGTTTCTTGAACTCTTCTGAAGTGGTTTCAGTTCTGGACTTGTTTTGCTGCGGCGTTTATATGCTGCTGTGTTCCCTATATTTGCACTGGTGGTGAACTTTGATGCCCAGTGGATGTAATATGTGTAATAGCCGTGATAGCCTAGCATAAGTTGCTTGCTTATTTATTTCCTTGTTGTCTTGTTTATTTGTTTGCTTGTAGTCAGTGCAGTTCTTTTTCCGCGGTTTGCTAGTGGCTGCAATAACCTATTTTTTAAAACTAGGCCACAATAATCATGGGCTAATATTTACTGTAGTGACACTGGGCCTCCTACGGGCCGTAGAAACAGTGGGCCTTCTACGGGCCATAGAAACAGTAGGCCTTCTACGGGCCGTAGAAACATTGGGCCTTCTACTGGCCGTAGAAACAATGGGCCTTCTACGGGCCGTATCATCAATGGGCCTTATACGGGCCGTATGATCGATTGGCCAAACATGGGCCAATAACAGGCCGCATTATGGCCATAAACGGGCTAGAGTTGGAAACGTCCGTTCATGGGCCGACCATAACGGGCCATCGTTAATAGGTTGTATTTGATGACGTTATGAAAACGGCCCAATGTATTAACGGACCACAAATGGGCCGACTGTAACCACGGGCTGAATTTGGCCCAGAAAGAAAATGGCAGTAACGGGCCGTAAGTAAACGAATGCTCGAAATGAGCCCAAGAATAAATGGGATCTGAGAAGGCTGAAAGATAACATGGGCTGGAAACGGCTCAACTGAATAACGAGCCATTAATGGGTATAAACTGATACACTGTTCATTACGGGCCAGTTTCACCACGGGCCGTTAATGGGTTTAAAGTGATACACTGTTCATTGCGGGCCAGTTTCACCACGGGCTGTTAATAGGCCAAGAGTTACATAGGGCCTCATATGGGCCGAAAGACGTCATGGGCCATACATGGGCCAGAAGTGAAAACTGGCTGGAATCATATTGGATGGCCCAGATTCGGGTAGGGCGTAACGGGCCTTGGGTTAGCGGGCTGTAAATGGAGTATATGCGAACATGTCGTTAATAGGCTTTCCATGGACCGCCCGTCACCTTTTGACCAAGTCAAACGGGCCGGCCTTTTCACAGGAATGAGCCTCTGTTGGGCCGTGCCACGTGTCGACGTATCATAGGCGCCTTCTGTCCAATGAGTGGATGACATCTGTTCCAACAATGAGCCGACACGTGTTTCCTCCAGCCAATGATGATTTTACACATGGAAAATTCCCATTGGTCGGGACTGTTAACGGGTTATCGGATCCAAAACCTGACCCGATAGCTTAACGACGTTCCGTTACGGTGGATGCCATGTGTCGGTCACCCTTGACGAAAGCACTTCTGTGACGCGCGATTTATCGTCATGGAAGTGGACACTTTCGTGATAATTTTGGTAATGTCATGGAACACTTATACGACAGCACAGGTATGACTATCTTGATTCTGTCATAAATTTGTCATGGATGTACATGCATGACAAAAAACGCGACTTACTGTGACAAACACGTATCATCACAAAAGTGTATTTTTTTGTAGTGGTGTGGCGAGAACGCTTCGCCAGGCTCGCCGGCGGACGTCCGTCGTCATCACGGACGCCCGCCCATCGTCTGCGGCCTACAAGTGCACCGAGGCGCAGCGCATGGTCTGTCGCCGGGGTGCCCGCGGCCTCCGTCGACGCGTGTAGTCGCTACCTCAGTGTGACCGCTTCCCTCTGGGCGCCCGTATGTGTCTCTGCTGGGAGCTTCTCGACGCCGCCGATGCCGACGCGTCTCTTGGCTCTCCTCCCCCCAAGGACGTGGTTTTTATTTCATCTACATGCATGGTCGTATAGGCTCCCATGCAATGTTCAATCTCATCGGCTATTCTCTCGGCGGGGTTGCCGGATGTAAGACCTGTTCATCTTTCATCACAAGGGGAGACCCTCCACATGACCTGTAAAACTGGGCGCGGGATGGTATATTTCTCATCTCGACGAACATGGCCATATAAGGCTGCATGTCGTGCTCATAATCTTATTGCTTTCCATTGCAGGACCTGTTCGTCTCCAGCATGTCACCTGTTCATCGATGGACAAGAAAAATACAAGAAAGTATATACCTTTTCTTACCGATCTCACTATCACCTTGTGAATGCGGTGGAAGAGATTGCTTGTGAGAAAATATGTGTGAAAATATGAAAGAAAGACATAGCACAATCGATCTATAGGTGTCCGTGTGTGTGTTGCTCTCTGATGATTAGCAGGCTTGACGTGTACGTGTGAGCGGCCTGCCGGCCGGCGTGGGCAGCCAGGCGACGGCCAGCCGTGTGCGTGTGAGCGGTGTGCCCGAGGGGCCTTGCAGCCAGACCCCTCCGTGTGTAGCCTGCCAGCGGCGGCCGCATGCGTGAGAACAGCCAGCCCGTATATACGTGTGTATCTTGAGAGCGGCCTTGCGGCCAGCCTTCCATGTATGCCCCCCCTGATCAATATGTTCATTAGTATTTATAGGCAGAGGCAGCGCAGCCTAGCTGCTGGTTGTTGCCGATCTTCTTGGGACAGAGAAGTACGTACTTGTTAGGATCATAATTATTTGTTCTTTGGTACTTATCCGGCTGGTCATTGGGTTATTGTGACGCGCATGTACACGACTAAGCACGCGGTGCACCACGACCTGATCGATCGGACATGCGAATAGTGGTCATTTGCCTCCTGTACAACTTGGATAATTAATTAGCTATGTACGTATATACAAGCACGTACCACATGGATACACACATAATATTATTCATTTTTCTATGTATAGCTAGCTAATCAAGTTGATTAGATTATCAACGTACAGGTTGTCATAGATAATGCTCTCCACCGGCTGGTTACCATAATATTTTTCAAAGAAAAACATCTTTGTCACTTCCATATACACACATGTACGTGCCTATTAGTGCCATATTTTCATAAAATTGCGACAAAAATGCGTCGAACAGCTGTAAAAGTGTTCGGACTTTATTGCCGTGTTGTGGGGCGTGATGAAGCCCCTGGCGAAGTAATACGTACCAAAGTGTATGGGTGTAACAAGTGATAAATACAAAGACAAGGAAAGAGTCAAGTAATAAGCTGACGCCAAGAATATTGAGCCGCAAACTATTTTCCATTGTAATTTGATTGATATGTCGAGGTGTACTTGTAAAAATAATGTGATAAGCAAGTAAGACTATTTAACATGCCATGATCAAGGGCGATCTGTGCGCGGGTACTTAAAACAGGTATAACGATCATTAGCAGAGACCACCTGGGAATTTCCTTGTACGTCGAAGCCCCTTGCCTTCTTGGTGTGTTCGTCCCGTGATGGGTCCGGTGATCAGGTTATCTGAAAAGCCTCGAGCAGAGAAAAAACCTAAAAAAAAGAAAAGGTGAAGGTATGCGGATCCAGGCGCGGTTGAGCCGCATTATGGACCACGGTCTAGCTATGCCTCTGTCCCTGCCCATGGTACTTTGAGTGCGTAGTTATGTACGCGCGACACAAATTTCACCGCTTGATTGGGACTGGGACGGATGCCGAATTGCTAGCTGAGCTCTGGATGAGCTGGACGGTCCTGCTGCAGAGTAGTTCGGACTCGCTTGACGGTGTCCGGTGGCTTTACTGCCGAATTGAGGTTCTGCCTAACAAGGCTACTCTGTACTTCTGCTGCAAGGGACGCGGTGTGCTTCTCAGTACGGAGGGAGTGCTCCGTATTTTCATTGACTGTTATAACACCGCGAGGTCCGGGCATCTTGAGCTTGAGATAGGCATAGTGCGGCACCGCATTGAATCGAGCAAATGCGGTTCGTCTGAGCAGTGCATGATAGCCACTGCAGAAGGGGACGATATCGAAGATTAACTCTTCGCTTCGGAAATTATCCGGGGATCCGAAGACCACTTCTAGTGTGATTGAGCCCGTACAACAGGCCTCTACACCTGATATGACACCTTTAAAGGTGGTTTTCGTGGGCTTGATCCTTCAAGGATTGATACCCATTTTGTGCATTGTATCCTGATAGAGCGGGTTCAAGATGCTGCCACCATACATGAGGACTCGCGTGAGATGGAATCCGTCAATAATTGGGTCAAAGACCAGTGCGGCTAAACCTCCATGACGGATACTGGTCGGATGGTCCCTTCGGTCGAAGGTGATCGGACAGGAGGACCATGGGTTAAATTTTGGGGTGACTGGCTCCATCGCATAGACGTCCCTGAGTGCACGCTTGCGCTCCTTCTTGGCGATATGGGTGGCATATATCATGTTCATCGTTTTAATTTGGGGGGGGGGATTTCTTCTGTCCCCCTGTTTTCGGTGGTCGGGATTCCTCATCATCGTCCTTGCTTTGCGACCCTTTCTCCTTATTCTCGGCATTTATCTTGCTGGCCTGTTTGAACACCCAACATTCCCTGTTGGTATGATTGGCTGGTTTATTCGGAGTGCCATGGATTTGGCATGGTCGATCTAGTATGCGGTCTAGACTGGACGGGCCTAGATTGTTCCTTTTAAATGGATTCTTCCGCTGACCGGACTTAGAACCGCTGAATCCGGTGTTGACCACCGTGTCTTCGGTACTATCACCGTTGTTTCGACGCTTATGTCTATTGCATCGGGGCTTGCCATTGCTGTTTCTGGCTTCAGAAGTGCCAGGTTCGCTTGTATTGTTGTTGCTACTGGCTAGCCAGCTGTCTTCGCCCACACAGAAGTGGGTCATGAGTGCCGTAAGGGCTGACATGGACTTTAGTTTTTCCTAGCCGAGGTGTCTGGCGAGCCATTCGTCGCGGATGCTGTGCTTAAAGGCCGCTAGGGCTTCGGTGTCCGGACAGTCGACGATCTGTTTCTTTTTCGTTAGGAACTGAGTCCGGAATTTCATGGCTGACTCTCCGGACTATTGGATTATATGACTTAGGTCATCCGCATCCAGAGGTCGGACATATGTGCCTTGGAAGTTGTCGAGGAAGGCGCCCTCCAATTCCTCCCAACTGCCAATGGAGTTTTCGGGCAGACTGTTTAACCAGTATCTAGCTGGTCCCTTGAGTAGCGGGAGGTATTTGATGGCGTGAAGATCATCACCGCATGCCATATGAATATGGAAAAGAAAATCCTCAATCCACACTGCGGGGTCTGTTGTGCCATCATATGATTCGATATTTACGGGTTTAAACCCTTTTGGGAAATCATGTCCCATTACTTCATCAGTGAAGCAGAGGGGGTGTGCGGCGCCTCTATATCGGACCAAGTCGTGACGTAGTTTGGATGGAGCTCATATGCGGTTTTCGGCCCGAACGTGGTTATGTTTCTCACGTTCCGCCAGATGGCTGTCATCGCGCATCGAGGCACGTCCTCATGATCCATAGATTGATCTTGTCTAACCTGCTCTCTTTTCCAAATCGCGTCGCAGGTCATGTGTATATCCCCGAGCTGTTGTATTTCCGTTTGTTCGGCGAGGTAGTGCGGGCTGGTATTCGGCTTGAGGTGCCACTTTGTCCTGGCCACGTGGTGGTCGGTCAGCCGTATTGTACCTTGGTAGGACGGGCTCCAGCGCCTCGTCGTCGAACTGTGGTAACAGTTTGTGCTTCGGGTAGCTTTTTGTTGGGCACTCGAGGCCATATTCCTCGGCTGCCAGGACGTCAACCCATCTTTCATTGAGAAGATCTTGATCAGCTTGAAGTTGCTTCAGCTTCTTTTTCAGGCTTCTTGCAGTGGCTATTAGCTGACGCTTAAAGCGTTCCTGTTCAACAGGCTCTTCAGGCACGATGAAATTTTCGTCACCGAGGCTAACCTCGTCCTCGAAGAGCGGAAGGTAGTTGCTATCCTCCGATTCTTCGCTCATGGCCTGTTCGCCAGGGCTGACTCGCCCATCATTCCGTTCCTCCTATTCAGAGGTTGGCTCAACGGGGTCTTCATTGTTTTCGGCACCGTTTGGAGTGTTGTCCTCTTCTGTGACGGTATTGCTGTTTTTACTGCAGCATGGCTTGGAGCGGCGCCGCTGACGTCGGCGCTTCGGCTATATCTCAGAAGGTTTATCCTCGACTGGATTTTGATCGTCGCCGTTGTTTTCTTTGGGTGTATCCACCATGTATATGTCGTACGAGGAGGTGGTTGTCCAACACCCTGTAGGCAGTGGTTCCTGATCCTCTCTGGCATCATCGTCCATACTGTTGATGTCTTCGGATTCATAGTCAAGCATGTCGGTTAAGTCGTCGACAGTGGCTATAAAGTGGGTGGTGGGTGGGAAACGAAGTTCTTCGTCGTCCGCTTCCCATTCGAACCGGACATAGTTCGGCCGAGAATCCCCTGACAGGGAGAGAGATTTCAATGAATTTAACATGTCGCCAAAAGGTGAGTGCTGGAAGATGTCCGTGGAGCTGAACTCCAAGACCGGCGCCCAATTAGGTTCAATGGACGCGGGTGCACGCGGTCCGGAATCAATGGCCAGAGACGAGTCCGGGTTTCCGGTGACACAAGCCCCGGTCGATGCTGGGTCTGTGTGCGGCTTGAACGCTGCCGAGTCTGTGGCCTCTGTGGCAGGGTTAAGCTTCCCTTCTTCGGACGACACAGTCCGCTCCAGCTCTAGGGCCAGGGTGGTCACAGGTGCTATATCCTGCGTGTGGCCCAATGACAGATCTAGGTCATGTTCATTGTAGTGGCTGGGGACAGCCGTCATGGGCTCGAATCTGTCGAAGATCAAGTCTCCGCGGACATCGGCCACAAAATTCAGTCTTCCAAATCTGACCTGATGGCCGGGGGTGTAGCTATTGATCTGCTCTAGATGGCCAAGCGAGTTGGCCCGCAGTGCAAAGCCGCCGAATACGAAGATCTGTCCGGGGAGGAAGATCTCTCCCTAGACCATGTTGTTGCTGATGATTGATGGAGCCATCAAGCCTATCTTCAATGACATAGCGGAACTCTCAATGAAACCACCAATTTCGGTGTCAAAACCGGCGGATCTCGGGTAGGGGGTTCCGATCTGTGCGTCTAAGGTTAATGGTAATAGGAGGCGGGGGACACGATGTTTACCCAGGTTCGGGTCCTCTCTATGGAGGTAATACCCTACTTCTTGTTTGATTGATCTTGATGAATATGATTATTACAAGAGTTGATCTACCACGAGATCATAATGGCTAAACACTAGAAGTCTAGCCTATGAGATTATGATTGTGACTCTAACCCTAGAAGTCTAAACCCTCCGGTTTATATAGACACCGGGAGGGGCTAGGGTTGTACAAAGTCAGTTACAGAGAAAGGAATCTACATATCCGAATCGCCAAGCTTGCCTTCCACGCAAAGGAGAGTCTCATCTGGACACCGGACGAAGTCTTCTATCTTATATCTTCATAATCCAACAGTCTTTGGGGACCGATTTTCCGGGTACTAATTCCCAGAAAATGGCCCTTGTGCTCATCAGCCCCAGGATAACTGTTAGCTGATGAGGCACCAACTAGATACAGAAATTCCAAGCAAATACAAAATATGTAGTACAAGACCATTCTGGTCTGTGAGTACAACAAATGGTTTCTAGTGGTTGATGGCGGAAGCGGGCTGTAAATCATCAGTGTCTATGGGACTCCATTTCCCACGGAACAGCTGACTAGGTTAACTCCTATCTTCGCGAGGCTGCTATCACCGTTGCATAGGTTCCGGGGCTGTCATCACGTCGCTTCTCTCCGCGCAAGAAATCTGGCCAAGACAATAGCCAGGGACAAGCCAGTGAGTACTTTGAATGTACTCGCAAACATTATGAACACAGGGATAGTATTGCAATGATGTGCTGAAAATATTTTATACTCATGACGTCAGTCACAAAAATATAAATATAACTCTGATGCGTGTAAGCATGTTATACATGAATATGTAATATCATAGAAGTATTAAAAATATAATGAAATAAATAACAAGCATGCCACAGTCGGGCGTCTGAGCGACACCACATAAAGGGCTTTAAAAGAAATGCCACATTCAGGCGTCTGAGCGACACCACATAAAGGGCTTTAAAAGAAATGCCAAAGTCGGGCGTCTGAGCGACACCACATAAAAGGGCTTTAAAAGAAATGCCTCAGTCGGGTGTCTGAGCGACACCACATAAAGGGCTTTAAAAGAAATGCCACAGTCGGGCGTCTGAGCGACACCACATAAAGGGCTTTAAAAGAAATGCCACAGTCGGGCGTCTGAGCAACACCACATAAAGGGCTTTAAAAGAAATGCCACAGTCGGGCATCTGAGCGACACCACATAAAGGGCTTCAAAAGAATAACAATCAGTGAATATCCAGGAGGTAGAACCATTCCAGGGATATTTGATAAATACCAATAATATCACGGGTTAGTCCACAACAATAATAACCATAATTATCACAAGTCACAAGTTGTGATTCCATTTCTGGTTTAACAGTTTCACCTCCGAAGACCGACACTAAGACCGACACTCGACCCATCCCAGACTGTAATCCTTAACCATGGACACGGCTATTCGAATAGGTTTAATCTCTGTAGAGGGTGTACTCTTTACCCACGAGTAACGGATTTCATTAGTCTATCGGGACTAATTCCGTCTACGGTCTTTTTGTTGAAAACACACCTAACTTGCACACACCAGCTTAACTCACACGTGTCTGGAATCACCCACGACACATGTCAAGCAAACTCTAAGTGGGGAGGCTACAACCTCGCGTAGCATGGGATCAAATTTATATTGCACGCTCTAAGGGGTGGCCTCCCCTCTCGGTCTCAACCGGAAACACCCATGCCCCCGGACCAGGTGGCCTGCCTACCAGCTACAACCGGTATCTTCCATCATGGCCTCTCTGTACGGTGTGTGCTAGAAAGAGGTTGACAACTTACTGAACCGTACTCTACTTGCTGTAGAGATGAGTGGTAGTACGAAACGAGTATGGGGGTTACTGGAACAAGACTCGATCTACGGTCGACTCAGGTGGTTTATAATCTTCCCTGCATGATTAGCATAACGAATATATTTCAACCAACAGAGTCACCGCTCATATTACCTTACCATCCCATAGCAGACATAACTGTCCCGACGGAGACCGGCGACAAACTCATGCCTACCCAAGGCCGAGGTTTTCCCGGGCTCCTGCCGGTATGCATGCAAAGTACATGAGGGTGATCATCATCACAAGTGTGTTCATTTCCAACAGCATGAAAATCACTAACATGCACCCATGCATGTGATCATATCACATGAAATAACAAGTTTCTCCAAAGTGAGGTAATGTTATAAACGCATCATAGAACACACAAAAATATTTATGCCGGAGTTCAGAATGCTTGCCTTCAATGTGTGGAAAGGCAGGGTGCACTCCAAAACTTTTTGAAAGTTTTCTTCTCTCTCTCCAAGGTCCTATTTTAAACAAATTTGAATTAACACACAAATTCAAAAACAGCACAAAAAGGTGTTTGAAATTTTTTCAAACAAATCTTAAAATAAACTAGGTTAAATTTGAGAGAGGTAGGAAAAAGAATCAATTCATTTGGAGTTATAATTTAAAAGATATAGCCACTCAAACATTTGGTCAAAATCTGTTTTTTTATAAAAAATAAAACAGAATTAAAAGAAAACGATTCGAAAACACGTACACGTCGAAGACGTATTCCGACTATACGCCTCCACTTACTCCAGTGTGGATGCGCGTGGGTCATCGACAGTGGGCCCGCCTGGCCCACTGGTCAGGTTTGACCAGTCGCCCTCCCTCCCCTTCCTCTGGCCGAACAGAGGCGGGGGCTCCGGCGATCTTCGCCGGCGTTAGGCGGCTCCTCGCGGGCATCCGAGTGCAGGAATGGATCCGCCACTCCTAGGCGGTCCTTCCGGTGGTCGTAGGATAGCCGGGGGTGGAGGGAGTCGCCGGCGGCGAGCTCCGTGGCGGAGGGAAGGCTTCGGTGGATTTGGGGATTCCGGCCATGGTGGTTCCCGAGCGGGTCTGGGAGGCTAGGCAGCTCCGCGGGTTCAAGTGGAGTCGGACAGTGGTGTTTGGGAGGGCAGGGGAGGTCTTGGTGCGTCGGAACCGACCGGGACGAGGCGGCGGCCGAGCTGACCGGAGAGGTTGAAGACGACCTCCTCGCTTCGATTGACGACTAAGGGGGTACGAGAAGGACGACGTGAAGCTGCCCGGGTGCTCGGAGGAGTCCGGGGACCCCTTTTATAGCACGTCCAAGTCGGTTCGCGGCGGCCGGGGATAAGCTCACCGGCGAACCGCCCTACTGTACTGCAGGGCGACGTGGCGGTGGCTGGCCGGCTCCAGGAGCTACCGACGAATGCTCCACTATTGAAGGAGGCGAGCTGGCGTGCTGTGGTGGCTTGGGCGGCGCCGACCATGGCAGTGGCGGATTCAGACGCAGGCGTGCCACCAAGGAGCTTGCTGGCAACGCTGCAGCGGGCTAGGAGGCGGTCAGGGCTCTTGGCGCGATGTGGCGAGTGGGTAAGGATCAGGATGAGCTCAGGGAAAGCTTATCCAGGGGCGCGCTGGCTCGGGCGCGAGCACGTGCAAAACGCGTGCTCTGCTCGCGCTCCGGGCGTGCACGGCGACTGCTCGACGAAATGCCAGGATGGCCAAAACTGCTAGAGAGCTAATGCAAATCCACAGGCCTGGGCTAGAGATCGTTATCAGGCTACTAGACAACTTGGTTTGGACAGATGGGAAAGTTTACAACACAAACTTACAATCATGCCAAATCTGTCCATGCCCACAGGGTGTTTGACAAAATGCCAGAGGCATCTAGGCAGGTCTTGGAGTGGCCACTTCTTCCAGATCAGTGTCTCTGGGGTGTATGAGAGGGTGGTGAAGTTAGTTTGCAAAAGGGAAAAACTTGCTAGTGCAAGTTTTGCAAAACTACACTTCTGGGCAGGGAGTGAATGGTATCATTTCATGAACCAAAAATGATCAAATGAGTGTATGCTCCTGGACTTAGGGGTTTAGTAGGGTGGTCTTCAAGTAGGATAAAGAATCAAGGGCCAGAGGGCAAGTAAGACTAAGGTTGCTGTACAAACTATCATGATGGACCAGAATGAAGATAGGTTGGTTCTCTCAAAGATTTCAAAGAACATCCCTGGATTTTTGCATATAATGGAATCATATGCTCCTACTGACATCCCATAATTTTGGTGGATACTAGAAACAAATATTTAAAAGGGTTGCAGTGCAAAAAAGTCTACTGGACCAGACAAGAAAAACTTGTGTAGCACTCAAAATATGCAATGAATGAACTATATTATTGCATAAAAGTGATTTAGAGGCATCCCATGACATCTCCAAATTTTGGTTGGATTTTTAGTTAAATTTATCAAATGGTTGTAGTACAAAAAGAGCTCCAAACTTAAAACAAGTCATTTTAATGATTTAAGCACAGGGTGAAATAATTTAATAAATAATCTTACTGATTAGGAAATTGTTTTAATCAGATGGAATAGAAGTTCAATATGTTTGGAAGGATCCACTTGGGAAAAATAAAGCCTTAATAAGAAAGGTTTTGGAATCAACAGAAATATTCTTGCAAGCAAAAATTTTACCTCTTGGCAAAATTTTAATAACTAAAACCTGGCTAAATTTTTGGGGTGTTACAATTACTACCCCCCTTAAGAAAAAATCTCGTCCTCGAGATTTGCTAAGGTTTGAGAAACAAAAGAAAATACTTTTACTAGATCAAAAGATCATTTACACAAGTGGTAAAAAGAGGCTACAGTGAGAGGGCAATAAGTGGTGAATAACTACAGTGTGGGCACTGGCGTTGTGTGGAGAAATTCCACGTTTTGGACAACGAGTGATTTCTACGCGGGACGCAGTGAATTTAGAATAAATTCTAAATTCAACGATATGCTAGTCGTACCCGAGAACACAGTGCTCCCTCTGGCTGACAGGTGGGACCAGGGCCCACTGGCAGTCTCTTCTTCTACCTCTGGCTCTCTCTTCTACCTCTCTCCCGCGCGTTTTCCTGGCTTTCTCCACCGGCGACGACTAGCGCGTAGGGCATCTAGGCCGTACTGCGGTAGTGCGCGGCGTGCTTGCTGCTGGTGCAGTGTGCACTCACGTCGTGAGCCAGTGCGCTGTCGGCACTGCTCGCAGATTTGCCTCCGAACACCGGCGATCTGGCGATGAGCAGCGCTGGTGGACTTCGTCCATCGTACACCGATCCCGAGCTATAAAACGACTGCAATGCTCTTTCTTCATCTTCGCACCTGGCCTCGCTTCTACTCCTCCTCCTCCTCCATTACCGTTCACCGGAGCTCGAGACGAGGCCCCAATGGCGGAGACGGTGCCGGACTGGTACATGATCCTGGTGTGTGGAGGGCTGGCGGCAGTGCTGGGGCTCTCGGTCCTCCTGTGTGCGATGATCTATGATGATCGTTGCGATGCTGCCGCTCGGGTGCTGGCTCTCCGCGGTGGCGATGATCACGAGGATTAGGCGTAATCCCGAGTGTTTTACCGCTAACTATGTGTTGGAGGTGGATAGTGTCCGGATGATTATCTGCTAATCTCTCCCTTGGCGGCATGTGGAGTGCTTAGAAGGGTGGTTGGTGAGATGCAACATGGTTGCGTGTATTTCAGGTAGTGTAAGAGTCCGAGTGGTTGTGGGTCTGCTGCCGTGGTGCTGCGTAAAATAAAACGAATAATCCATGCAGCGAGAGGATAAAAGATGCACCAAATTCTGGAAGAAGAAAATCTCATTCCAGGATTTTTTTCGCAGTTACACAGGTTGCTCATGAAGAAAACCACTCACAAATGTAAAAACTAAATACTTGACTCGCCACACAATTTCGAGGTACCATGCATAAGTTACCACATAATAGTAAATGCTGAAATAACAAATACAGCAGTGACGTCTAAAATGTGAATGTGGTAACTGGTCTGCTGCCGTGGTGCTGCGTGAAATAAAACGAATAATCCATGCAGCGAGAGGATAAAAGATGCACCAAATTCTGGAAGAAGAAAATCTCATTCCAGGATTTTTTTCGCAGTTACACAGGTTGCTCACGAAGAAAACCACTCACAAATGTAAAAACTAAATACTCGACTCGCCACACAATTTCGAGGTACCATGCATAAGTTACCACATAATAGTAAATGCTGAAATAACAAATACAGCAGTGACGTCTAAAATGTGAATGTGGTAACTGGTCAGGGTCTCGAGGAAAAGTCTCTGGTAGAGGGGTACACTCTTCTTCTATCGGAGGAAGTGGATTGACCAGTCGATATATGCATCTCTCCTGGTCGGGCCTCAGTGGTCTGCCGATTGCAAACTGAGGATTCAAATCAGCAAGACTCTGGAGATAATCCATCACTCGCTGTTTCAAATGCTCTTGAGCGATGATGTACTGGATAAGGTTGGCTAGCACTGGGTCTCTCTCAATCCATCCACCGGGAAAAGATGTTACCCCTCCGGGTGCTGCACGGCTCGGAAAGTAATAATATCCTCGTTCGCGGGCATAGGGTACTGCGGATCGAAGGCGAGCAATCACTTCTTTCGCAGCAGCTTCTATGGCCAGGTGTGGGGTTGGCATCGATTCCCCCATGAAGGAAACTTCCGTTGGGTCTTGATTGGAGTCTATGGGAGGGATGTGTACTGCTGCCCAATATTCCGAGGTGGAAAAAGTGATTCTCGATTTGAACAACTCGTACTGGGGTGGCTGGGTAGAACCCATGGTACTGCAGGTAAAGTCCCACAATATTTTGACAAAGCTACCTGGGGTTGCATCTGGGGTTCTAAGATAAATATTGGGGCTCGGCATGACGGGAAGAAGGTTGTGAGGGTGGTGCACAAGATGTGGGGTGCTGGATAAGATCACAAGGTGGTCTTTATATAGCAAAGGAGCTGGGTCATTTCACCATGGTGAAAGGTAATAAATATGCCAGATTAGCTCCAAAGGTCGGGTCAGTGTCAGAGATACACATATCTCATAAAGAGACGTGTTACTGTGGTTGTCGTCGAGGTTGGTTTTGGTATCTATGCCCAGAAAATATGCAACCATGCGCTGACAAAATACGCAAGGCTACTATTAAAAATAGAGGCACAACGACGGGCTGCGTTTACATACAAGGTCGCATGATTACAAAGCGGGGATACACTGAGACTCGGTACTACTCGTACGGCTTAATCTACCCTCGTTTATGTTTAAACGGGCATGCCTGGTGGATGACGAGGCTTCTCCACAGGTCTCACTGCCGGGACTAGTCGGAGATGGCGGAGGAACTGCGGGGTCGGGGTAGCGATGATGACCATCGTGGGGATTGTTGGCCACAATCCCGTTGGAGTGTGTTCCCAAAAGGCGTCGAAGCACTTGTGGGGTCATCACAGTATCTTGGATGATGGTTGGGGCTGACCTCAGGGTCTCGATCGGGTTTCCGAACAGCACGACTGGGTTGTCGGCATCGGGCTCGTCTTCTCTTCTTGCTGGGGCTCGACGAACCAGCTCTCCTCGAGCTGCGATCAGATCAATAGTGATTTGATCGAACAATGCCTCTAGTGCACTTACATAGCGCACTAGGTGCAACAATGCGGGATCTGTCTCGTGATCTCCGTTGGCAACTTGGGGTGGTCTACCATACCCTTCACGCCTGGGGCAGTAGTAGAACGAGCGACAGTTAACTCTGGGCGACAACTGCCGAAGTTGAACTATAGCCTCTCGAGCAGCTAGCTGGACGGCTTGTGGCTCAAAGGAAGTTGTTCTTCCGGTGAACCTGTAGGGGCGTTCTGGAGATAGACCCCTACCGTAGATGTGCACAGTGGCCCAAAATTGACGGCCTTCACCGCCCATGGGTCCTTGGTACACAACATATTCTGGGGGCTCTTCTAACGCATAGGCACGACGGGTGAGGTTTGCGAGTATGGTCACAAAACCTCCAAGGTTGGTTGCTGTGGTCTCATTGTGCACGACGGGGCCTGGCATTGTGGCTAGGTTTGAGTTAGAGGCTGGGCTGTGCTAGCGTGCCCTTTTTATAGAAAAAGGGGACGGAGTCTTCCTTCGCACGCTTGCGAAGTAGACATCTTGGGCACTGGTCACTAGCGCGTGATCGACAGGCTAGGTTGATAGGTTGGGCACCGACTGCCAAAAGTGTCGGGGTCACTGTGTGGCTATCTTGCATGAGAAGCTCGGCTGGGGTTTGGTTAAGGTCTGGTGGGTTGGTTTGCCTAAGTTTATCGACCTGGCTAAGATAGGATTAGCCAATGGTCAACCTGGCTCTGATACCAAGTCTGTGGCGACCGATTTTCCGGGTACTAATTCCCAGAAAATGGCCCTTGTGCTCATCAGCCCCAGGATAACTGTTAGCTGATGAGGCACCAACTTGATACAGAAATTCCAAGCAAATACAAAATATGTAGTACAAGACCATTCTGGTCTGTGAGTACAACAAATGGTTTCTAGTGGTTGATGGCGGAAGCGGGCTGTAAATCATCAGTGTCTATGGGACTCCATTTCCCACGGAACAGCTGACCAGGTTAACTCCTATTTTCGTGAGGCTGCTATCACCGTTGCATAGGTTCCGGGGCTGTCATCACGTCGCTTCTCTCCGTGCAAGAAATCTGGCCAAGACAATAGCCAGGGACAAGCCAATGAGTACTTTGAATGTACTCGCAAACATTATGAACACAGGGATAATATTGCAATGATGTGCTGAAAATATTTTACACTCATGACGTCAGTCACAAAAATATAAATATAACTCTGATGCGTGTAAGCATGTTATACATGAATATGTAATATCATAGAAGTATTAAAAATATAATGAAATAAATAACAAGCATGCCACAGTCGGGCGTCTGAGCGACACCACATAAAGGGCTTTAAAAGAAATGCCACATTCGGGCGTCTGAGCGACACCACATAAAGGGCTTTAAAAGAAATGCCAAAGTCGGGCGTCTGAGCGACC